>NW_011494731.1:115383-131117 GCF_000754665.1 Bison bison bison | reverse complement strand
GGAGGAGGGGGGAGGGTTCAGGATGGGGAACACATGTATGCCTGTGGCGGATTCATTTTGATATTTGGCAAAACTAATACAATTATGTAAAGTTTAAAAATAAAATAAAATTTAAAAGAAAAAAAAATAAAAGCTCTGAGAACCACACACACAAAAAAAGTTTAATCTGTAATACGGAAAAACAAGGCAACATGAGAAAGGCAACATCTGCTGCTTACTTTTCTATGCCTTCCATTTAGTGATCGATCACATCTATTCCTCAAAGCTATGAATGTAAGTGCTTTCTTTACTTTATGACAGAGCAGACAAATAAAATGTACTACAAACCTAAGGGCATTCAGTAGGTTGGAAATAAGGGCAGGAAAAAAAAAAAAAAAGAATCACAACTAGTAACAGAACCAAATGATTTAGTTGTTATTTGTTTCTGAAACAAAAATACAAGCTATCTCAAAGATGGGAAGTAGAGTATACCAAAACCAGTCACTGAAATCTTTTTAGTTCAGTTCTAATTCCGGTTTTGTTTGCTGAAAGAAATGTATAGTGCCAGACGAACCAGAGTGCTATCTATGTTGCTCAAAAATAAAGAAGCATTCTAATTGTTTACCAAATCCATGTTGTGGGTAGGGAAACAGAAGACAGAAAAACTGGGGTGCTACTTGTCTAAAAACCTGAAAATTCCTAAAAGAAGCAGTGAGTAAATGAAACCTCAAAGCTGGAATAAATTATTTAATCCACTTTTCTGAGGTAGTATATCAAATTCTTAATTAAACACGTTTTTTTTTTTTTTATTAAAAAATTTAATTGTTTTTTGTCTGCCTCAAACTCTTTTTTAAAAGTTCTGTTTAATTATAGGACTGAAGTTTCAGAAATAAAACCAAGAAAATCTGTTGTAAAAAATCATGCAGAAATGAAAGAACTTCCTTAAAATGGGCTGAATAAACACAAGATATGATCAATTAGAGGCAGTTTCAATTTTAGTTATTAAACCTCTTTCTCTTTCTCTTCCCTCCTCACATCTATTCTGAAATTTCTATTAAACTAAAAAATTGAAAATGAATACAATTTGTTGCTTTCCATTTTGAATATATAACATTTCTTATCTTGAAATGAATATCAATCTTTAAAATTAGCAATCAAAGAACTTTGAAAGCAGACAGTGCAACAAACTGCATAATGATTTAAAATCACTAGAAGGAAAAGCTGCCAATCAGCTAATTGTAATTATGTATTGTGCCTGCTCAAAAAGAACCTGAAATGGAAACTGTTTCTTATTCACACACTTAAAATAAATTTTGGTCTGCACAAACTTCATGAATTTTGAATAGACTTTAAGCCATACATTTTGTCAGTCAAGCTATAGGAGACTTTCCTGTTTTAAAGGAAAAAAACAAAATAAAACAAAAAACAGTAGCTTTACATTTCTGTAAATATGTTACAGATGCATTTATTTTAAATGCACGTATTCAGTATGGAAAATCTGTGATGTGTCTCTAAGGACTCTATACTGAATACTGAAGTCAAAATAAATAACCCTGGATATTTTGAAAACTACCAGAACAAAATCTTCAGTATCAATATTTCCAAACAGTATTGTATCTCTATAGCAAAAACAAATTAAAACAAAAAAATAAAGCACAAAGGAAAGGATGTCTTTGAAAAGGCAATTTTGGGTGCTAAAATTTCCAAAAGGAGAGCTATTCCTAAAGAGAAGACTTAGGAAAAATCTAGATTACAGTAAAAAAAAAAAAAAGATATTAATAAAGAGCAATTACCATTGCTATATGGAAAACATATCCTGTAACTAATAATCTAGGATAAATAACAATAAATATGTTTAGCAATATAAACCAAATATCTAAGTATCTTCAGAGAAAACTATATTTCAAATGTTATATGATAATAGGGAAATATTTTTTATTGGAAAAAAATATCTTTATAGACACTATGATTCTGTATGGATGTGAAAGTTGGACCATAAAGAAGGCTGAGTGCTGACGAATTGATGCTTTTGAACTGTGATGTTGGAGAAGACTCTTGAGAGTCCTTTCAATTGCAAGGAAATCAGACCAGTCAATCCTAAAGGAAACCAACCCTGAATATTCATTGGAAAGACTGTTGCTGAAGCTCCAATACTTTGGCCACCTGATGCAAAGAGCTGACTCAGTGGAAAGACCCTGATGCTGGGAAAGATGGAGGGTGGGAGGAGAAGGGGACAACAGAGGACTAGATGGTTGGATGGCCTCACCAACTCAATGGACATGAGTTTGAGCAAGTTCCAGAAGATGAAGGACAGGAAAATCTGGCGTGCTGCAGTCCATGGTGTCACAAAGAGTTGGACACAACTGAGTAAGTGAACAACAACAAATGATTCATATGGAACACACAGCTAAACTTGAATGCTTACAATATTGGCCTCTTTTCTGCTCATGTATATACAAAATAAACTAAATTTGTATTATTAATGAAAAAGAAACATACTAAGTAAAAAGAATTTCTCTCAAATTAATACAAAACTAAATAAAGCAAACAAACAAAATATAACAAAACTAGAAATAAAGTCACAGGTACAGATAACAAACTAGTGGTTACCAGAGGGGAGAGGACTAGAAAAGGGCCAGAATAGGTGAAGAGGATTAAGAGGTTAAAAATTACTAGGTACAAAATAAAGAATTTACAAGGATGTTTATGTACACCACAGGGGATATAGCCAAAACTTGTATAATTTCATATTAAAAAAATCAAATCACTGTTGTACACCTGAAACTAATATAACATTGTAAGTCAACTACATTGTTGCTGTTTAACTGCTAAAGTTTTGTCTGACTCTTTGCAAACCCATGGACTGTAGCCCACCAGGTTCTTCTGTCCATGGAATTCTCCAGGCAAGAATACTGGAGTGGGTAGCCATTCCCTTCTTAAGGGGATCTTCCCAGTCCAGGGATCCAATCCAGGTGTCCTTAACTGCATGTGGATTCTTTACCATCTGAGCCACCAGGGAAGCTATGAGTTAACTATACATCAATTAAAAAAAAAAAACCCCACAGATATGCTTATGCTTGAATTACATTAGCGACTTTAAAGTTTTAATGATCTTTAAGCTATCGAGTTAATAAATTAAGAACTAAATACTTTCAAGAAAGATATCACTTCTCAATAACTTTAAGACAGAAATCTCAATGCCAACTTCAATTTTAGAAAGAGACATAGAGACTTAAAATTCAAAACATCTCAGTTTCATATAAACTACTCTTTATACTATTTAAAGTCATTGTTGTGATTGGTATTTAGCTGTAAGATATGTTTACCACTATATATCTAAGTTGTTGTATGACAGTAATCAAAATAATTAGCTGAAAGAATCTAAAGGTCTATTTTAACATAGTCGTGTAAAAGTCATAGACATCAAATCATTATGAAATTATCAGGCTACTAGGGCCATAGTAAAATCAGGTGACCATTCACATTAAGTCATTAAGTTTTCATGCTTATTTTTATTTATTTATTTATTTGGCTGCATCAACTGCATTGAGTCTTAGTTGCAGCATGCAAGCTTTTTTTTTTTTTTTTCAGTTGTGGCATGAGGTCTCCTTAGCTGTAGAATGCAGAATCTTTAGTTGCAGCATGGGAATTCTTAGTTAAGGCACGTTAGATCTAGTTCCTTGACCAGGATCGAACCCAGATACGCTGAATTAGAAGAACCAAATTTCAGCCAAGGGAACCACTGAGGTTTGAACTCTGGTTTGAGATTTGAACTCTGGACTGATGTCAAGTCCAGGCCTGTTTCCAGTGCACATGCAAACAGGACATGCTGGTTGTACGATAGAAGAAAGTGAAAATATGGGACTGATACAGCCATGTCTTTGTGCAATGAAAAGAAACCAGTTGCATCCTTGTACTTAGTTATTCTGTTGTGTCTGACTTTTTGCCGCCCCATGGACTATAGCCTGCCAGGCTCCTCTGTCCATGGGGATTCTCCAGGCAAGGATACTGGAGTGGGTTGCCATGCCCTCCCTCCATGGAACCTTTCCAACCCAGGGATTAAACCCAGCTCTCCCACATTGCAGGCAGATTCTTTACTATCTGAGCCACCAGGGAAGCCCTCGGCTATCACTTTGCATTATGATATAAAAAGAATACACCCAAAGATAGCATATATATTTGAGTTTTGGTAGTCAAATTAATAATTTCTTCCCAAAAGCATACTGGTCTCGATAACATCATGGTTGTGCTATAGATCATGCAAACCACTAAATGTGTTCACCTCTATAAAATTCCTGATAGAAAAAGATGTTGAATATTGGCTATTGTTGTTTAATAAAAAAAGTTGAGAAGTTGTTGTTTTCTTCCTATTTTTCTTGTACAGTCTAGTATCACTGTGCAGGAGTGTAGTGAATAGGGAATCCCCTCTTTCTCTGAAATTGATTACTAAATTCACAGACTGAGAACAGACTCACTGAGTCTGAAGACAATGACCTTCCTGAATGTCTTTTTTTTTTAATATGAATGTGGTTTTATTACTTTCTTTGGCTGTGTTAGGACCTCATTGCTGCAAGCAAGCTAATCTCTTGTTGTGCTGTGTGGGCTTCTCATTGCAATGGCTTCTCTTGTTGTGGCACGTGGGCTCAGTATTTGTGGCTCCCAGGCTCTTGAACACAGGCTCAACTGCACAGGCTTAGTTGCTCCAAGGCATGTGAGATCTTCCTGCACCAGACCTGCACATGGGATCAAACCCATGTCCCCTGCATTGACAGGCAGATTCTTTACCAGTGAGCCATCAGGGAAGTCCTTCTTGCAGGTCTTGAACCCATCTTTCTATTCCCCTACTCTTTCTCCCTCCTTAGGATACATAAGAAGAGCAGTTGGGAAGAAAGGAGGTTTTCATAATCAACATGATGAAAGGGCTTCTGAAAAAAGGGAGAATTCCCCTTTCAAAGCAAGTGCTTATATGTGTGAGGGCTATTTTAAACAGAATGACACCTAACAAAAGAAGGCTCCTCCAAGAAGTAAAATTGGTATTTTTCAGTTTAGTTCAGTCCAGTCACACAGTCCTGTCCGACTCTTTGCGACCCCATGGACTGAAGCATGCCAGGACTCTCTGTCCATCGACAACTCCCAGAGTTAACTCAAACTCATGTCCATTGAGTTGGTGATGCCATCCAACCATCTCACCCTCTGTCGTCCCCTTCTAATCCCACCTTCAATCTTTCCCAGCATCAGTTCAGTTCAGTTCAGTCGCTCAGTCATGTCCAACTCTGCAACCCCATGGACTGCAACACACCAGGCCTCCCTGCCCATCACTAACACCCAGAGTTTACCCAAACTCATGTCCATTGAGTCAGTGATGCCATCCAACCATCTCATCCTCTGTCGTCCCTTTCTCCTCCTGCCCCCAATCCCTCCCAGCATCAGGGTCATTTCAAATGAGTCAGCTCTTCGCATCAGGTGGCCAAAGTATTGGAGTTTCAGCTTCAACATCAGCCCTTCCAATGAACATTAAGGGCTGATCTATAGGATGGACTGGTTGGAGCTCCCTGCAGTCCAAGGAAGTCTTCTCCAACACCACAGTTCAAAAGCATCAATTCTTTAGTACTCAGCTTTCTTTATAGTACAACTCTCACATCCATACATGACTACTGGAAAAACCTAGCTTTGACTAGACAGACCTTTATTGGCAAAGTAAGGTCTCTGCTTTTTAATGCTGTCCAGGTTGCTCATAACTTTTCTTCCAAGGAGCAAGCATCTTTTAATTTCATGGCTACAGTCACCATCTGCAGTGATTTTGAAGCCCCCAAAAATAAAGTCAGACACTATTTCCACTGTTTCCCCATCTATTTGCCATGAAGTGATCAGACCAACTGCCATGATCTTAGCTCTCTGAATGAATTTTAAGCCAACTTCTTCACTCTCCTCTTTCACTTTCATCAAGAGGCTCTTTAGTTCTTCTTCACTTTCTGCCATAAGGGTGGTGTCATCTGCATATCTGAGGTTATTGATATTTCTCCTGGAAATCTTGATTCCAGCTTGTGCTTCACATTCAGCCCATGTGTCTCATGATGTACTCTGCATATAAGTTAAATAAGCAGGGTGACAATATACAGCCTTGATGTACTCCTTTCCCTATTTGAAACCAGTCTGTTTTTCCATGTCCAGTTCTAATTGTTGCTTCCTGACCTGCATACAAATTTCTCAAGAGGCAGGTCAGGTGGTCTTGTATTCCCATCTCTTGAAGAATTTCCCATAGTTTGTTGTGATCCACACAGTCAAAGGCTTTGGCACAGTCAATAAAGCAGAAGTAGATGTTTTTCTGGAACTCTCTTGCTTTTTCAATGATCCAACAGATGTTGGCAATTTGATCTCTGGTTCCTCTGCCTTTTCTAAATCCAGCTTGAACATCTACAAGTTCACAGTTCACATACTGTTGAAGCATGGCTTAGAGAATTTTGAGTATTACTTTGCAAGTGTGTGAGATAAGTGCAATTGTGTGGTAGTTTGAGCATTCTTTAGCATTGCCTTTCTTTGGGATTGGAATGAAAACAGACTTTTTTCAGTCCTGTGGTCACTGCTGAGTTTTCCAAATTTGCTGGCATATTGAGTGCAGCACTTTCACAGCATCATCTTTTAGGATTTGTAAGAGCTCAACTGGAATTCCATCACCTCCACTGGCTTTGTTCGTAGTAATGCTTCCTAAAGCCCACTTGACTTCGCATTCCAGGATGACTGGCTGTAGGTGAGTGATCACACCATCGTGATTATCCGGGTCATGATCTTTTTTAGTCTGCTTGGACAACAAACTTCCTGATTGTTCCCATATATAACAGAGCAACGAAAAGAGACATAGAAAGAGATGATAGAGCAAAGAGAGAGGGGCTAGAGTAAAGCAGTTCCCAATCCACCCACTGTCCTGCAGACATGTAGGAGTGTCCCTCAGGTCAGGAGAAAAGAGCCGAATTCAAGTCATTTTGCTGATACTCTACTCAAGAGAGTTATCCACCAGTAAGGGGACCCTAGAAACAAGCTGCTGTACTGCTGAGACAGAGCTAACATGGGAAAGTGGAAGAAGTAAAGCCTCCCTTGCTAAGGGCCTGTCCAGTGGGAAGGCTCCCCTGAGCCTCTAAAGAACTTGAGTGTGGACCGGCCACACAGAGGGCATGAGCACCCAGCTAGTGTTAGCCCTAGAATCACTGATCATCAATCAAAAAACAAGAACAGCAGTGACCTAAGAACACATGTATACCTGTGGCGGATTCATTTTGATATTTGGCAAAACTAATACAATTTTGTAAAGTTTAAAAATAAAATAAAATTTAAAAAAAAAGAGAGTATTCATCATTTTGCCTCTTGATCCTTTGAAGCCTGGAGGAGCAAGATCCTAAAGAGAAGTGTCTAGAAGCAAACTATACTCTCAGTAACTGTGCTACTCCAAGAAACCATGAGCCTCCTCAAGTGTGCAGCTGGAAGATGGCACAGGATAAAATGAAAGTGACTATTAAACTGGATGGACTTTAAGGAATTAAAATGACTGGGAAGTTGTAGAATCTATTCAAGCTATTAGTAAAGGATGGAAAGTGAACACAATACTGAATGGTTAAAACAAGAGCATTCTAGGTTTTATATCCCACCATGTACTGAATTCAGAGATGCTGAACCTGCTTTTATAAATGTGTAACTCATTGGTTTTTATTATATATCAATCACATCAGTTCTTCACCAGTAATAACAGAAATTATGTTTGGACAGTCTATTAAGCTAAATGGGCCTAGTGAATTTACATCTTCTAGAAAGAAAAAAAAATAAGTGATATTGTCTATTTTAAGTAATTTCCTTGGCTGGCTTGGGTCTTGCATTAAGGAGTGTGAGGAAGATAGTTGTTCTGTCTTGCATGCCAGTAACAGTTTTCCCTTTTTTTCATTTTCACATTATTTCAATCTTATAAAAATGATAAATAGCATCCCATGTGTTAAAATAGGGTAGGTCATGGATCAAGAAATCTGAAATCTTAAGTTCCAATAGTCTTGACTAAACCTCATTTTCTCCAGTATGGGATTACAACCATAGAATGTGCTAGTTGGTGGGTGATCAGAGAACAGATGGTAAACTTCTCACTCGTGGTAAGATCTACTTTTCAACACTTCTGAAACTGGGCTATCCAAATTCTATTTAAATATTTCCAGTTATTGCCTTCCAATGGCATCACTGTGACTGGAGCAGTCCTCTGGCATACTCACTCCTCACCCCAGGGTCTGCATTTCACTGTTGTTCAACTAAAGGAATGTAAGTGATTTGTGTAGGGAGGGGGAGGTAGAGAGAAGGAGCAAGTGAGGAAAGATGGGTTTATTATATACAGCACCTTAGTACATATGAAGGTTTCCTCTCCATGAACTTGAAAGAGCATATTACAGTTTGCTGGATTATTATGGTTCAAAGACATCTCCTTGAACCTATCTGCAAAAGGTCTCCACCTTGTCCATTTCCCGTTCCATTACATTGGCAACAGGAAGGGCAGTTGTACAGAGAAACATGTCCTATTACCTGTTCAAAAAGGAATGGGTTTTCACACTTGTTTCCAAAGCAAACTAAAAACCACAAGAGGTATCCATCCACCACTTAAAAGATTTTTTTGTCTAGAACATTTTCAACAATTTTTAAAATTAATTTTTTTTTAATTTATTTATGGCTCTGCTTGGTATTCATTGCTGCACGGTCTTCTCCCTAGTTGAGGTGAGCGGGGGCTACTCTACTGCAATGCTCTGGCTTATTATTGTGGTGGCTTCTCTCATAGTGGAGCATGGGCTCTGGGGCACACGGGCTTTGGTAGTTGCAACACATGGGCTCAGTAGTTGCGGCTTCTGGGCTCTAGGACGTGGGCTCAATAGTTATGGCACATGTGGGATCGTCCTGGGTCAGGGATCCAACCCATGTCTCCTGCATTGCTAGGCAGATTCTTTACCACTGAACCACCAGAGAAGCACAACATTTTTAAAAAATATATATATGCCAAAATCTGCCTAGAATTTCCATTGTAGTTCACATGAATAGCAACTGAAATTCTTGGTCCAAGTAAAGCATACTATAAAAAGGTATGGAGTAAAAAGACTATAAAAAGTTATCTGGAATTAGAACTCAGAGTTGTATCTGATCTAGTCCTCCAGTATAAACAGAAATTTTAATATTGAATGTATTCATGTAAAGTTAAGCTTTAGTAGAGGAAGAGAAAGTGAAACTGAACTAAAGGAAGGAATGTAGAAAAAATGAGAAAGGATTATGGGAGCAGCACATACTGGGGACCATATAAGAAATAATAATCTAGATTACTTTTCACTACAGAGGGTTCCTATGTATATTCAGTATGTAAACTAATAGCCTGATGTTTATATGTTTACATTTTACTTTGTTGCTGAACTTGAATGATACATAAAGGAACAGAGAGTTAGACATTTTTAATAATTTTTACATTTATTTGTTTTTATTTATATTTTTATTTGGCTGCACCAGGTCTTAGTTGCAGCACTTGAAATCATCCGTCTTCCTTGCCGCATGTGGGGTCTAGTTCCCTACCAGGGATTGATCCTGGGCCCCTGCATTTGGGAGTGCGGAGTCTTAGCCACTGGACCACCAGGGAAGTCTCAGGAGATAGACATTTTTAAATGTTATCATTCAGGGTAAAAATGTTTCCTTGGCAGTGTCCTTCCTGCCATCCAGAGGAATTCCCCTGCCCCTTTCCCACTATACCAGGTAAGGTCAATATTAGGTAATGGGAGTGAGAACCCTGACTTTGTCAACTAGTAAAATAAGGATGAAAGACTCTAGCTTGCCCAACTCTACATATGAATCATTGTGCATTTTACCAGGCTCTTCAGAGGCACTGAAAACCTTGTCTCTGATCCAAACCTTGAAAGCTTTTTATCTTTTATAAAATTTTTGATTATGTTAATAAAACACAATCCATAATTGGCCCATCTATGCTATTTTAGCATCTGGCAGTTTTACAAACTTGACCAAAAATACATGTGTAAAGCCCACTGCTGTATAATTAAATGAAAGTTTGGCTTTATTCAAACATGTAAATGAATTCTTGGCTTCTTCTCTTATACACTTTTAAATTATTTATATGTATTCCCCATCCATAGCATTTTCTCTGGTCCAGAAACAATTCAATTTTAACAAATTTCCAATTTGTTTAAAATTTTACAGTAAAAAATGACTTTATACAATAAAAGCACATTTCTATTGCTGGAAAAGGGTATAAAATACATCTCGTGATATGCAACTTGCCAGATCAGAAGTGAATGAACAGACATTTCATTTTCTTGCATTATCTAACACAAGTAGTGTGTATGTATAGTATAGCAAGTGCTCAGATCAAATCTCAAAAGAAAGGAAATTATTTTTATACGTTATATAAAAGCAATTAATGCTTTTAAAAGCACCTTTACATTTCATCCATCTTTTAAATTCTAATCAGTTAATAAGTAAATCTTTCCAATTGCATAGTCAACAGCAAGTAGCCAACAGTGAACATTTCTAGATTTCACCTTCATCATCTGCAAGGGTTTTCTTCTAAACATTCTGAAAGCACACTCACTCTTTCAGAGTTTTTGCAGTTGCCTAAAATAGTTTATGCCTCCTTTGTTCTCCATAAAGTTTGACATCTTGAGTTATATTTTCAAAAATGTACAAATGAAAGATGATATACATGGCATGATAAGTTGAGCTGATGATGCGGATTTTATTTTTTAAATATTAATATTTCAAAGTAACCAACAAAGATGTTTCTACTAACTCTAAATGGTTTTATTTATGCAGAAACTTCTACTAATTGTGAAGTCAATGGATGCTACAACCTGCAGCACACAAAGAACTTCCTATTAAATTCTGGTTATTTTTAGGGTTGTTCAACTCACTGAAATGCTACTACTAATAATAGCATGCTGATATTAATCAAGTTATAAAAATATAGTACAAATTGCACATTAGCTGTTTTCCTTTTATGCAAAAGTAAATAAAATAGAAGCATAATAATCAATATTGTATTAAATCTGATACATTTATGAAGTACAACTGTGCTTCTCTGAGGTAAAAAAAATACATTTAATAACAGGTCAATTTAATTTCAGTGAATAGATGAAGTTTGAAGAGCTTTCAAGGTGATGAAACCATGACCCAGAAAGACATAATTTGACAAATTAAGAACACTGGCAATGACAGAAGCAAATATTTTGGAAACAACTGAATAAGTGTGAACCATAACAACAGAGAGTGTCAATGACAACAACATTGATTGGAGGCCAAGATTTAAATAAAACCTGTCTTTGATTTATAGTTGTTGTTCTTATTTTTGAGTTCATTTGGGAAGATGATCTGACCTCATGCTTTTAGATATCGTCTCCCTCTAGTCAAAACAGCACTCAGCCTCCATAAGACTTGAATTAATCTCATCTTATTCTCCAAATTGAGGACAATTTTCTTGCTGAGAAACGTTGCTAAATACTTGACCTGACTGGAATCTTAATGTCTGAATTTCTTTGATTTAAATAACCCAAGTATCTGGCTTGATATTCCTCAGTTATAGGAGGGATATTTTTCTTATCCCAAAGGTTTTAGGACAGTTTCCTCTGTGGTGGTCTGAGTGATCCTGGGCCTCCTATCTCAATTGTACTAGTAGCTAATCAGAAGTGGAAAGCCCTGAATCCCACTGCAGAACTACTAGGTCAGAGTCTCTAAATTTGAAGTTTGAAAATATACTTTTACAATAAGTTCTCCAAGAAAATCAAAGATCCATTGTTCTCAGACATCAACGCCTTGACCATTATGCATTTCAGGACAATAAAAATGCTATAGGTAATGAAACAGTGGAGAAAGAATTTAAGAGTCTTGCTATCAAAATTGGCTTACAAAAAGCTAATGATCTAACATCCCTACATATCCCATCTCTGCCAGGTGTCCACCCTTTAAAAGACCTATGCTGTTCTACCTTGAAGAAGTCACCAAAAACTATTTTTTCCAAAAGGGTGTGGTAAAAATTTTTAATACAGTTCGATGCAATTGCCTTTAACTACAGGCAAGGTTTATATCTGTTTCACTGACACTATCTCCTGCCTAAGAAAAAAAAACACAAAAAAGTGTCTGAAATCTGGAGCACTAAATTGCATCGTTTCCTTCATCGGGCTTCATGCATCCATCCCTGTACTGCATATGACCTACTGAACTCCACCACTGCTGAGGACACTCACCTTCTCTCTAGGCTGACCTGATCTTGTGTAGGATATCTCTTCTTCCTGAGAGTCTGCTTTCTGCCTGCTGTCTTCCTTGCCAGCTTCCAAACTGGTGCTGGTGCTCTGTCCATGCGTGCTCCTTTGCTAATCCTATCCACAGACACCTCACCTAAGTGGATTCCCAGTAAAAAAAAAAATAGAAACACCCTCACAAAAAAATGAGCGGGTAATATAATAATCTTGTGAAACATTGTGTACCATCTAGCTTACCTCCTCTGAGAGATGTACTCTACACATTAATGCTTTGAAGGAGATGAGAATTCTTACATCAAGGAAAAGTCATAATCCAATTCAGTATCCCAGATGAGCCTTTTTTTGGACTAACACAGCCATATTCAGTGGGATTACTGCTCCTCAGAACCAACCTTAGAAAATACTGTTCTCTGCATATATTGGAGTCTCTTTGCCTTGTGCCCATAAACTGACTCCATCTGTACGGTGAGGGCTAGAATCCTAAAGTCCTTGAATGGAGGCAAATTCATGGAGGTACCTATAAGAACCTTCCTATCTTATGTGTATGTGAAGTGGTTCCCTGAGAAAGAGATATGGAATTTTAAACCATTATCTCAAAAATTATTTTAAGAACTACTCCAAAAGGCCATGTATATATTTCCAGTGGAAACTGAGTTTTCTAGTTTGATATAAAGATAAGCAATGTCAACATGAAATACAATTTACATTCTTCTAATTTCATTCTGATTCCAACCATTATAACTGGCATCAAGACAGTCTACAGTTCTTAATTAGGAAAACCAAATGACTTTTTTCCATCACATATTTTTTTTAATTTGCATTTATTCATTTGTACTGGGTCTTAATTGCAGCATGTAGGATCTTCAATCTTTGCTGTGGCATGCAGGATCTTTAGTTGTGGCAAGTGGGATCTAGTTCCCCAGCCAGGGAATGAACCTGGGTCCCATGCATTGGCAGCACAAAAGTCTTAGCCACCAGGGAAGTTCTACAAATTTCTTTAAAGAGATAGCTTCTTTTAACCATCTTTAAAGACAAATTTCTTTTAACCATCACAGACATAAAAAGGTATTTATCAAGTAATACTGTGATCAACAAATACCAAACAAAAATATTCAGAAATAGATTATGGCTTCTTTTTCTAAAATTCATACACTTTATGTGACTTCTGTGGAGAAGGCAATGGCACCCCACTCCAGTACTCTTGCCTGGAAAATCCCATGGACGGAGGAGCCTGGTAGGCTGCAGTCCATGGGGTCGCTAAGAGTCAGACACGACTGAGTGACTTCACTTTCACTTTTCACTTTCATGCACTGGAGAAGGAAATGGCAACCCACTCCAGTGTTCTTGCCTGGAGAATCCCAGGGACAGGGAAGCCTAGTGGGCTGCCGTCTATGGGGTCACACAGAGTCGGACACGACTGAAGAGACTTAGCATGTGACTTCTTACAGATTGTGGAGACTTTGTCTCTAAAACATTGCTTTTAAAATGTCATTATTTAAGTTATTAAATTATGTTAAAAGAATAGTCATTGAAAGGATTTGTCATATTGCTCTACTTCATTCAAATTTCAAACAAAATATTTTGATAGCTATTTTACCAAAAAGATAAATGTCTGAAATATTTAAAACACCCAACTGCTAATCTATGGTGTTTTAGGGCATCAATAAAAAAGAAGGTATTTGCTTATTTTAACACAATAATCTTCAACATTATTCAACTCTTCAACTCTTGCTTATGTAAGAGAGTCCTTTCCTTAGTTAACCCAGGTGTTCCAAGTTGCTAGACATCTTCTTCCCCCTAGGACCCACTTATCAGTTCTCCCGGCCCATCCTCACCTTTCACTGACCATGTCCCCCACGGTTGTGAGAATCACTGTGGGATGTATGCTGGGCTGTTAAATCAGGCACAAATGTTAACTATCCCCTTGGGCAGAAGCCCAGTCCAATCCCTGACCCTGCTCCTCTGCACTAACCCCTTGCTTCTCCATTCTGCACTCACCTGGGCTATACTAGCTAACTTCCTCATAACGAATTCCTTAAAAACACAGAAAGGTGGATGCACCTAATTGCAGAGCAGGAACAAAGATGCAGATGTAGAGAACAGACTTGTGGACACAGTGAGGAAAGGAGGGGGTGGGATGAATTCAGAGAGTAGCATTGCCATATATACACTACCATATGTAAAACAGATAGTGCAGAGTTGCTGTATAACACAGGGAGCTCAACCCAGCATTCTGTGATGACACAGAAGAGAGGGATGGGGGAATTGTGTGAGGGAGGCTCATGAAGGAGGGGTTATAGATAGTTACGACTGATTCGCATTGCTGTATGGCAGAAACCCATACAACACTGTAAAGCGATTATCCTCTAATTAAAAAAAAAAAAAAAAACTCTGGCAAGGGCCTGACTTTAATTCCCCAGAGCACAGATAAAAAGTACACCAGAGTGTAGAATGAGACATTTCTCTAGTCTTTGGGAAATTTCAGATCATAAACAGAGACTGAAATTGGACTGTAGATATTAATGTCCCCAAGCTCTATAGGCTCAGACTCCAACCATTTCCTCAGTCCCAGCTGTCCCAATGATGCACAGACAGGCTAGCCATTCCCCGTGTCCCATCCAATCCCCATTCAAGTCACAAGCCCTTCATCATGACTTTCTTTACCGAAATTCTGGTTTCCTATTCATGGAGAGTTCTGGAAGAGAAAGTCTTTTTTATTTCTTAACAAGAAAGATAATTTCTTAAAGAGATTGTCTTTAATCCATTGTATATTCTTGCCTCCTTTGTCAAAGATAAGGTGTCCATATGTACATGGATTTATCTGTGGGCTTTCTATTTTGTTCCATTGATCAATATTTCTGTCTTTGTGCCAGTACCATACTGTCTTGATAACTGTGGCTTTGTAATAGAGCCTGAAGTCAGGTAGGTTGATTCCTCCAGTTCCATTCTTCTTTCTCAAGATAGCTTTGGCTATTTGAGGTTTTTTTTATTTCCATACAAATTGTGAAATTATTTGTTCTAGCTCTGTGAAGAATACCGTTGGTAGCTTGATAGGGATTGCATTGAATCTATAAATTGCTTTTTCTCTTTAACAAGTGGTGCTGGGAAAACTGGTCAACCACTTGTAAAAGAATGAAACTAGAACACTTTATAACACCATACACAAAAATAAACTCAAAATGGATTAAAGATCTCAACATAAGACCAGAAACTATAAAACTCCTAGAGGAGAACATAGGCAAAACACTCTCCGACATACATCACAGCAGGATCCTCTATGACCCACCTCCCAGAATATTGGAAATAAAAGCAAAAATAAACAAATGGGACCTAATTAAACTTAAAAGCTTCTGCACAACAAAGGAAACTATTAGCAAGGTGAAAAGGCAGCCTTCAGAATGGGAGAAAATAATAGCAAATGAAGCAACTGACAAACAACTAATCTCAAAAATATACAAGCAACTCCTCCAGCTCAACTCCAGAAAAATA
>NW_011494731.1:107914-115150 GCF_000754665.1 Bison bison bison | reverse complement strand
GGGAAAGAGACATGTGTACCCCATGTTCATCGCAGCACTGTTTATAATAGCCAGGACATGGAAACAACCTAGATGCCCATCAGCAGATGAATGGATAAGAAAGCAGTGGTACATATACACAATGGAGTATTACTCAGTCATTAAAAAGAATACATTTGAATCAGTTTTAATGAGATGGATGAAACTGGAACCTATTATACAGAGTGAAGTAAGCCAGAAAGAAAAACACCAATACAGTATACTAACGCATATATATGGAATTTAGAAAGATGGTAACAATAACCCTGTGTACGAGACAGCAAAAGAGACACTGATGTATAGATCAGTCTTATGGACTCTGTGGGAGAGGGAGAGGGTGGGGAGATTTGGGAGAATGGCATTGAAACATATATAATATCATGTATGAAACGAGTCACCAGTCCAGGTTCGATGCACGATACTGGATGCTTGGGGCTGGTGTACTGGGACGACCCAGAGGGAGGGTATGGGGAGGGAGGAGGGAGGAGGGTTCAAGATGGGGAACACAGGTATACCTGTGGCAGATTCATTTCCATATTTGGCAAAACTAATACAATATTGTAAAGTTTAAAAATAAAATAAAATTTTAAAAAAGAAAGATAATTTCTAATATGCACCTCTACCTACAATTAAAAAAAAATTCTAATATCCATTTGTTCCTACAATTTACACAATAAAGCAGAGAAAATTTATTGCTCAAGATCTTGAATATCTCTATTTCAGAAGAGCATTTTGACTTTACTTTTGCCAAAAGAAAAAGCCCAGTGACCTTCTATTCTAAAAACAAAGGGGCATTTTGCCCTCTTAGGTGAATTCAACCTTCTCCTGAGAAATAGAAAATATGCTGTCAACTTCAGAACAACAATTTCTCATGATTCTCTCCAACCAGCCATCAATAAAAAAAAAATTACTTGGATGCAGTTTCAGATAAAGCACGTTGTCATATCAGAAAAAAGACATTAAATGATGGGCATTGGGATGACTTAGTAGCAATGTATGGTCCTACAAAAATTATACATAACTTCTATACAATGCTAGGCACAAATAATTCTAACTGAACAATATATTAACATTAAACATCCCCAAATATATATTATTAGTATGTCAAGTTTACCTAAGTGAAATTAGGCATAGAAAGGTTACAAGGTTACAAGATTCCCCACTATCACACAGTTAGGAAGTCAGAACTGAGATTCAAAACCAAACAGACTTGAGAAGCAATTTTCAGCCTCGTGAGAATAGCTAGAAATGTCAGGAAACAGAATACTCTAATATGTTGGTTCTGTAGAAAAAGTATTAGAATTTCAAAAGATTTGAGCTTTAGTACTTGCCAAACTAAGTTTTAACTCAGTCCTTTTTTTTTAAGCCCAATTTAACCCAAACTGGTATTATCCCAGTAACCCCTAATGCTAAGTAGTGTTTGGCAACTGATAACTATTAAGATCATTTTCTTCAGCACTGTGGTCAGTAGAAAAATGGCCTCCCAGAGATGTCCATGTTTTAATCCCTGCAACCTCTGAACACATAATGTTTCATTGCAAAAGGGACTTTGTAGACATGATCAACAGTGTGGACCAGGAGATATGGAAGATTATCATGGTCCCCCTGGTGGGCCCGTCTAATGACACAGATCCTTAAAAGTTGAGAACTTTACAAGGTTGCATCAGAAAAATGCAATGTGAAGACCTGATCAGCCATTATTGGCTTTGAAGATGGAGGAGGAGACTATGAATCCAGGAATGTGGCAGCATCTAGAATCTGGGAACAGCCACCAGCTGACAGCTTGCAAGTAAGCAGGATACCCCCACAACCACACGAAACAGAATGCTGCCAACAACCGGCATAAGCAGGGGAAGCATTCACCCCTAAAACTTTGAAAAGAAATTCAGTCCTGTTGAAACCTTCATTTTCATCTGGTGAGACCCATAGCAGACTTCTGACCTACAGAACTGTAAGTTAATATACCATGTCAGTAACAGAAAACTAATATAAGCACCCAGAGACAACATGTGTGAGTCCACATGGCTTCATCTCCAGGATTTAGTAACTGAAAAAATTCACTACCTTTTGCCCTAATTAAAGAATATTTTTTTAAAAAGCTGTCATTTCATCTCTACATTGTGTTATCCAGTTGTATTTCCATGCGGTATCATCCTGTTAAATGTCTACAGTAATCCATAGAGTGGGCACCCACACACACTGTTACTAAAAGTACTGCTGTTAAGAACAGTTATATGTTGCCTGTAACTCTCATCATAAAATGAATACCTACATAAATTGAATTACAGGAGTCAATTTGTTGTGAAATCAAAATTTTTAAAAACTTGACTTTTCTTGGAAGGAAAAAAAAAACTCAAAAAACTGACTTGTCAGAAATGTCCTTTTGCTTTCTCTCAGGCTCCTAAGAACACAAAATTTGATCTTTGAGAACCCAAATTTAATACTTTGAGGTATCCTTCCAGAGAATATGAAGGAATTGAATGGTGAAAATTGAAGATTCTCTACATGGAGATAACCCCCTACAGTTCAAAGATTAAATGCTAATTTCTCCAGGATGGTGTTGTATTTAAATAGAGGTATTTACCTCTCTATTTAGATGAATTGGGCCAAAGCGTTAATCTGCTGTTATCATTTTTATTACATCAAAAAAGTAATCCAACTGCAAAGGAATATTCTAGTTTATTTGCAGCAGTTCCTGTCAGTATTAAGAATGCTTGTTGCTACAAATTTGATTTTAAACTGGTGTTACATTATGAATATAATGTTTATTTGGGGATTTATTCTTCTACTCAAAAAGAAAACTTTCAGTTGAGGGCTTACACCTATTCTCTACATTAATATTACCAGAATGTTCTATATAAGCTCTTAGATCTACAAAATGGTTGCTCTAGAGGAATGCCTCTCCTTCTCTGGGCATGTGTCCATGTACAAACAGACCTGAAAGGCCCCAGGGAGAGCACAGTGACACTCTGCTTTGGGCATACAAAGCTGGAGGGAAGTTAGGAAAGGCTTCACAGAGGAAGTGATATTTTAACTATGGTTTTGAAATTGTTACAGCAGCACATCTAGAAAACTGAGAGAGAGAGAGAAGGAAGTGGCAGAAGAAAAAGTAGGGGCAGAATCTGGAGGATGGCAGGAGAGGATAAGAGCAGGCAGTCTGTGATCTCCACACTTCAAAGCAGAACACCCCGCTAAAGTTCAAGAATACAACAGGCAGTCATCAAGGATGCCCTGCAGGAAGCCTCTATATTTGGGACTTGCTCATTGACCACCAGAAATGGTCCAATATAGTTGAAATTCATAGTTCAATTCACCTGAAATTTCCTGTAAAGTTCCCTTTTTGCATATTTAAGAGCCATCTGTAGGAGTAATCATCAGTATTATGCCCAAATAAGCTATGCCTTTCAAAAAAATGTTTAGTCTCTTTACGAATAGAACTATAATATGAATTTCACTGACAAAGATTAGGAAAGTTATTTCAGTAAGAATATATCATGATGGATTTTCTTAACATGTGTAGTAAATGTATTTGTGACTTCTAAATGGAAGACTAAATGGTTTCTTCCACATCAACAGAAATGATAATATATGGCTATTACTCTTTTTCCTCTTTGGACTGAGTCTCACATGCTTTTAAAATGACAACATTTAAAGGTTCAATTCAATTTAGGTGATCATCAGAAATGTCAGCTGCCTTTCAAAGGACCCTTGAAGTCTGCCAAATTAGCATGGATAGTTTTCATTACATGTGAGCTGACAGTTTCTGCTTCTGGTCAAGAAAAATCCATTCCTGCAAAGAAGGTTTATTGGGTGGCTTAGCCCGTGTCCAGGAAGAGCACAGAGGCTCTATTATCAGGGCTCCAACTTTAGAAAAAATAAAAAATGAGAATTGTGACACTTTGTACTTCTGTACTTTTTAAAAATTAGGGTTTGTGATTTCAAAAAAGATTCAGTTTACATTTTTTAACCAATATCAACCATATTCTAGCTTTTCATGAGTAGTTCTCATAGGGAATTGACAAAGACCTACCCCTACCTTTTGTTTAAAGGCTGCCACCACCAGGCTCAACCTAGTTACAGAGCAGAAGTGAGCCAGATTTTACCAAATGATCACCACAGTGGTAGGCATAGAATACAAAGGTCCCGACCCTGATGGAGCTCTGTACCCACACTGCCAAGACCCAGGCCTGTCAGCACTCAGTGAGTGTCAATTACATCAGAGCCTCTCAACTGATGCACAGGGAAGGGGTGCCCTGAAGGAGGCAGGGGCACTGTTAGGCCTGAGCCAGCTATCTCAATCTACCAGCATCCTCATCTTTCCATTTATCCCACTCAGGCATAGGTAATCTGATCATTTTCTGTGTGTTAAAATGGAGAAATATCAGAAACACTGAATTAAATGAATGAAGAGCCCTATCAAGGAACTATCTAGCAAACCAGGCTAAAATGAGACTGATTCACAACTTTTCACAAACATAATTTGATAGGATACGTCAGCTGCATAATCAAAATATGAACAACATTTATTTTAATGTTAAGATTTTTTGGTGGCTCAGCTGGTAAAGAATTTGCCTGTAATGCAGGAATCCTGGGTTCGATCCCAGGATTGGGAAGATCCCCTAGAGAAGGGAAAGGCTACCCACTCCAATACTCTGTCCTGGAGAACTACATGGATTGTATAGTCCACAGTTTTGCAGAGTTGGACACGACTGAGTGACTTTCACTTTCACTTTTCACTTCACTAAGATTTTTCTGGAATTTTTCTTAAAAAAATTAAATCTCCTCCCAGAAGGGAAAAATGATAGAGTATAGAACAAAAATAATTAAATCTGATCACTTCAATAATAATCCTTTATATTTAAATAACACATCTATATTTTAATTTTTAAAAATATACAGTGTGTTTTTATGGAATACTTATTTTTCATGAAAGGCTTTTAAATGCTGGTTTAAGTGTTTTTGCTTTTTTTTTTTTTTTGCCTTTCAAAATAAATTAATTTCAAGTTCTATCAGTTTCATCATTTAAATAAATGTGCTACAGAAAGGTTTGATGGTTTAAACTTATTGTAAAACACCTTGCTCTCACATTGGGTGTTCTTCACCTTTGCTTTCATTCAGAGTAGTAGCCACAGGATTCTGTGACATCCCAGAAGTTGCTATTTAATCAAGCAAGGAAATTATAATAAATTCTAATTCCAGGTCAGCCTTGTCAAATAGGATAAAACATTCAAAGGAATAACCTCTCATGAAGCACAAAAACCTTAAATGTTAATGTACTTAAAATTCCTCATTCAACAAAAAGGATGAAAGAACCCATTGGAGCATTTAGCAAGTAACTCTAACTAAAATTTGGTTATGTTCAAGAGACCAAAGAGTCTATTCAGAGACCAAAATGAGCATTTATTTCTAGAAATTGAAAGGCAAAATGTTAATTAAGATAGGATTGGCTATGAAAAAAATTAAATATTCTGCAAGAGTAAAATATGGATAGACTATGTTAGCTAATAAAGATTATACACAGATCTGTATATACTGTAGATATAATCTTACATGTATATACAAACCTCAGAGGATCTAAGTGCCATACTGTTAAGTTATATTTGATACCATCCTACAGGAATTTCCAAAAGCAATTTCTCTATTAAATATGCATTACAGATATCAAGATTTGTTTGTAATCAATAAATGACTCCAAGAAGTACAAATTGATTAACATGTGCTGATGTCTCATCAAGTTGCCCATATACTATTACAATTAACTAGTTTATAATAGTGGTGACATTAAAATTAGGTACACAAGGAAAAAAACAGATATACACACAGAATATAGTCATAAATCCCTGTGCATGGCTTAATTACTGACGATTACATATCTGCAGTTTAATGTTGTTGTTGTTCAGTCACTAAGTTGTGTCCTATTCTTTGTGACCCTATGGATTGCAGCACGCCAGCCTCCTCTGTACTCCATATACATGTACTCATGTCTCCCAGACTATGCTCAAACTCATGTCCATTGAGTTCGTGATACCATCCTACCATCTCATCCTCTACGCTCCCTTCTCCTTTTGCCCTCAATCTTTCCCAGCATCAGGATCTTTTCCAATGAGTTGCCTCTTTGCATCAGGTGGCCAAAGTACTGGAAATTCAGCTTCAGCATCAGTCCTTCCAATGAATATAAGGGTTGATTTCCTTTAAGATTGACTGGTTCGATTTTTTTGCAGTCTAAAGGAGTCTCAAGAGTATTCTCCAGCACCACAATTTGAAACCATCAATTCTTTGGCATCCAGCCTTCTTTACCATCCAACTCTCACATTCATACACCTTAATAAGCATGTCATTTTACTCACTCATATACTTTGCTTCTCCTAAGCATACATATATAAACAAAACACCAAAGTGTTCCCTTTAGAATTGTTTAGCAGTTAGCTAATCCAACAAATCAGCTAAGCCAAAAGCCACATTTTTATCATAGCTTGCTTCAGTTAGATGATTAAGTTCACTATGTTTTGGGTATTCCCCAAATAATCCAGCAATAATCCTCTAAACTCTGAGCTTGTTCTCTAACATTGTGTTTGTTATATTTATATCTATGAAGTTCATTTTCTTTCTTATCTGATTCAAAGCCCAAAAAATTTAAAAGCTTTTAAGATTTAGATTTAAATATATACATAACTGAAAATAAAGTCTCATACAATAATGCAAAACCCAAGATCTATAAAATAAGAACGACACTAGGTAACTTTTTTGTATTTTTTTGTAATCTGTCACCAGTCCTGTCTGACTCTTTGTGACCTCATGGACTGTATAGTCCATGGAACTCTCCAGGCCAGAATACTGGAGTGGGTAGCCTTTCCCTTCTCTAGGGGACCTTCCCAACCCAGGGATAGAACCCAGGTCCCCCACATTGCAGGTGGATTATTTACCAACTGAGCCACAAGGGAAGCCCAAGAATACTGGAGTAGGTAGCCTATCCCTTCTCCAGCGGATCTTCCCAATCCAGGGGTCGAACCGAGGTCTCCTGCATTGCAGGTGGATTCTTTACCAACTGAGCTATGAGGGATTCTTCTTTCAGTTCAGTCGCTCAGTTGTGTCCAACTCTTTGTGACCCCATGAACTGCAGTACTCCATGCTTCCCTGTCCATCACCAACTCCCAGAGCTTGCTCAAACTCAAGTTCATTGAGTTGGTAATGCCATACGACCATCTTATCCTCTGTTGA
>NW_011494731.1:58540-107814 GCF_000754665.1 Bison bison bison | reverse complement strand
CTCTTTGTGACCCCATGAACTGCAGTACTCCATGCTTCCCTGTCCATCACCAACTCCCAGAGCTTGCTCAAACTCAAGTCCATTGAGTTGGTAATGCCATTCAACCATCTCATCCTCTGTCGTCCCCTTCTCTTCCTACCTTCAATCTTTCCCAGCATCAGGGTCTTTTCAAATGAGTTAGTTCTTTGCATCAGGTGGCCAAAGTATTGGAGCTTCAGCTTCAGCATCAGTCCTTCCAATGAATATTCAGGACTGATCTCCTTTAGGATTGACTGGTTTGATCTCTTTGCTGTCCAAGGGACTCTTAAGAGTCTTCTCCAACATCACAGTTCAAAAGCATCAATTCTTTGGTGCCCAGCCTTCTTTATGGTCCAACTCTCACATCTATACATGACTACTGGAAAAATCAGAGCTTTGACTATATGGACCTTTGTCAGTAATGTCTCTGTTTTTTAATATGCTGTCTAGGTTGGTCATAGATTTTCTTTAACCTCAATTTTTTTCCAAATTAAGGTTGTATTCACACACAAATGCATGTATTTCACATACCAAATACACATTTGAAGTTGAATCATTATTTGCAATCTCTCAACAAAATTTTGAACATTTACTATGTGCCAAATACGGGTCTAGACACAGTGGATACAATGCTTATTTAAGATAACTGACTTGACTAAACTTAACTCTTCTGCTTATTGGAATTTGATATTCTGAACAACTGTAACTAAGGAGCCTGTATCTCCACTCCCCACACAGCTCCAGTATTAAGTAGCTTCTTGGACAAATAATATTCAGCCTAGGCAAGTTTGAGTATAAATATTTCCACGGGCAATATTCTTCCTCAAATTGAAAATATATCAGTATCTAATTCTGGATTCTACTAAAGCATTTCTGGGTTCTAGGCATTCATGACAGTCTTTTCTATCAGTTCAGGCCATATACAATCAAAAATCATGATGTTAATGAAGATTTCCTTTATTATCTTGTCAAATGCACATGCCCCCTTAAGCATCCCTCTTTTCCATTTTAAAAATATGCAACTATTCCTGCCAATATTCAACAAGTTAAAAGTATCTAAAGCCCCCAAGACCTACCCTATATTAGAAGTATCTTGTATTCCAGTTCAAGTTCATGGACATACCAAATTATCTCCTCTTTCAAATAATGGGAGTGTTTCTTAAGGGTGTGTTCTGTGTCAGGCCCCACACTAACACCCCTTTGGGATATCCTCTCTGATAAATGGCAGCCAGCTCATCTGATAAGCTGAGCTAATGTGTTAGTGGGTCCTACTGGGATAATAGACCACTTTCACAGAAATATGTTACATGCTAATAAAAGCTTCCTGAAGATAATACCTTAATCCAGAGAGATTATTACAGTGGTTGAAACTTCAGGTACCAGGGTAAGTCTGCATTTAAAAATCATTTCAGACCCAGAACGGGTTTTCAAGACAGTCCAGTCAAACTCCATTTACAGAAACCCAAAAGCGTTACATGACCTCTTTAAAATCGTATATCTGGTTCCTTGAAACAATCAACATTTAGGTTTCAGTTGTCTTGTGCCCCAGGCTTTAAAGTTTTCATTTCTTAATCCAGGATAAACTACCAGCTATTTAATCAATTATATATTGAGCATATCCTATGCTTATGGAATTGCAATTCTGATTTTGTTGAATCACATCCAAAATCAGAAATAGTATAGTACAAGCAGATCACACAAACATAAATTATCCTATTAAGTTATAAATAGCAAAATTTCTTTCCTACTAAACCCTTAATATATATACAGGGGACTGCAAGATTAATGTGGGCTTATCATGTTTATATGAAGCTTTCAAATCAAACTATTACCTACCTGTATTATCCAGGCAGGTGGACGACTAAACAAGAATTCAGAAAAATTATTGAGCCCTCAATTTATAAGAATTCCACAAATGTCTATATTCCACTGAAATTAACTTGGGAAATATAAATTTAACCACAGTTCAGTTCAGTTCAGTTGCTCAGTCACGTTTGACTCTTTGTGACCCCATGGACTGCAGCCCCAAGGCTTCTCTGTCCATGCGGATTCTCCAGGCAAGAATACTGGTGTGGGTTGCCATGCTCACCTCCAGTGGGTGTTCCCAACCCCGGGATGGAACCCACACTACATCTTCTGCATTAGGCAGTTAGGTTATTTACCACTACTGCCACCTGGGAAGCTCCCTAAGAGAGTATAACTAAGCTTAAAACAAACCATTTAATTATTCAGACATCCTTGAACATCCAGTGAGTCCAGTAATTTCAATTTGCAGAAATAATTTTAATTTTAAAATATCAATGCCAATTATCACTGATACCTGCTCATTGATGAACTGACATACCTAGGGCTGCTCCTCCTCCATTTATTAGCTTTCTGTTAGCTTTTTGGACAGCTTCTTTCCTCATTCTGTTTTTATATAGAAGAGGTTCCATGGTTAGAGCTATATCCTAACCTTGGAGTGAATCCTGGACCTCTAATCATATGGAACTGACCACAAATTTAAAATAGCCATAATATTTTTAACTTAAGAAATAAAACCAAAAACAAATGGCTATAAAGACCTTGTGGTAACATGGGGAAATGCGTATAATCTTATGTGAAAAAGCTGAATATAAAATTGCTTATAAAAAATAAATGCATGAAAAAATTGGAAGAAAATAAACTAATTTACTAATAATTATGTTAAGGGGTAAAGTTATAGATGAAGTTTTTTTTCTTTTTTTTGTTTCTATTTTCCAAACTTTCTGTGATACCAATATTTAATTTCTATAATGAAAATGTTTAATCAGAAAAGTATACTAAATTATTAATATATTATTAAAACCAAAATTTCCTTTAGGTTACCTTAAAGTGATCCTTAGGTTACCAATGCATTTTTTGTTTCAAACTTAAACTTTTTATTTTGCATTGGGGTATAAACGATTAACAATGTTGTGGTAGTTTCAGGTGAACAGC
Source organism: Bison bison bison (assembly GCF_000754665.1). Classification (NCBI taxonomy): domain Eukaryota; kingdom Metazoa; phylum Chordata; class Mammalia; order Artiodactyla; family Bovidae; genus Bison; species Bison bison. Next base: position 104,838 of record NW_011494731.1, on the reverse strand, counting down.
AAAGGGACTCAGCCATACATATACATGTACCTATTCTACCCCACACCCTTCCGTCCAGGCTGGCACGTAGCACTGAGTAGAGTTCCATGCGCTATACAATAGGTCTATATCGGTTATCCAGTTTGAATACAGCAGTGTGTACATTTTGTACAGAGCATTTTCATTCTGACTTAGCAGTGTCACCATATTATTTTAAGAACAGAGCAATTGTTCACTCTTGTTCACAAGCAAGGAATGAGTTCACACTTTAAAAACATATCTTCTAATTGAAAAAGCTAAAAATAGTTCTGATGACTGTGTGTTGTTGATCTGATTTTGAATTCTAAGGTAGAATAACACTGAATGTCAAAAAAATGTAGATTAATGTCTAAAAATCTTCAGAGCTCACCAAATTTATATCTCCTTGGCTATCATCAAATTCCTCCTTGGCTATCATCAAAAAGACTACAAAGAACAAATGTTGGTGAGGATGTGGAGAAAAGTGAACCCTTGTACACTGTTGGTGGGAATGTAAATTGGTACAGCCACTGTTTTTTTAAGAAACTATGGAGATATTTCAAAAAACTAAAAATAGAACTACCATTAAAACCAGAAATTCCACTCCTGGGTATTAATTAGAAAAGAAAATGAACCACGAATTCAAAAAGATACATGCCACCCAGTGCTCATAGCAGCATTATTTACAATTGCCAATCCACAAACATACACAGTGGAATACTACACAGCCATAAAAAGAATGAAGTTTTGGCTTTCCCAACAACATGGATGGACTTAGAGGGAGAGGGTAAATAAGTCAGACAGAGAAAAACAAATATTGTATGACATCACTCATATGCGGAATCCAAAAATTTAAACTAGTGAATATAACATAAAAGGAACAGACTCACAAATACAGAAAACAAACAAGTAGTACCAGTAGGAAGAGAGAGGCAGGGAGGGCCAAGTTATGGGTAGAGGATTAAGAGGTACAAACTATTATGTATAAAATAAATAAGCTACAAAGATATACAGTGCAACACAGGGAATATAGCCAATATTTGGTAATGCTTATAAATGAAATATAATCTTTAATTGTGAATCACTATGCTGTACATGTGAAACATATAACATTTGTACATAAACTATGAAAAGTGAAAGTGTTAGTCACTCAGTTGTGCCCGACTCTTTGCAACCCCATGGACTGTAGCCTGCCAGACTCCTCTATCCATGGGATTTCCCAACCAAGAATACTGGATTGGGTTGCTATCTCCTTCCCCAAAGGATCTGCCCATTTGCAGGCAGATTCTTTACCATCTGAGCCACCAGGGAAGACACATCAACTACACTTTGGTTGAAAAAAATTCAAATTCATCCTCTTTACGAAATACTAAAGTTGATGCTACTGTAATCCTTCCAAGCTCTGCCTCAGTAGAGCTCATGGAAGAAAAAAAAAAAATACTAGTGGTTTCTCCACAGAGAAATGTATTAAAACTTCTCTAGCACTACAACATACAGAGCAGAATTCAGTAAAACCTAATGTTGTACAGCAAATTCCCAGTGGCTATCTATTTGACATATGGTAAGGTAAATATTTCAATGCTGTATGATGCAGGGAGCTCAGCTTGGTGCTCTGAAACAACCTAGAGGGGTGGAATGGGGTGAAAGTGGGAGGGAAGTTCAAGAGGGAGAGGACATATGTATATCTGTGGCTGATTCATGGTGATGTATGGCAGAAACCAACACAACATGGTAAAGCAATTATCCTCCAATTTGATTGGGTTTAGTTTTAGAAATTCTCAGTATCAGGCACATTACACTGAGCAGTTTCATGGCCATGCCCACTGCCGTTAGCTGGTTAGTCTCCTGTGTTGAAATGCAGACATTTAAACAGAAGGCATCATTCAGCACCAGTGGTTTGTCTAGGACAGCTACACTAGCTTTCCAGGCCTCCCCCTGCCGGGAAGAGCTAGCATGTGAAGAGCTAGCATGCATGGCCATACTTATGTGACAGCTAGAGGTTGGACACTGGCAACTCTCACTGGTATCTCATGAATTTATATTGGATCTCACAAACTCCTTTAAAAATGCTCCCTCCCATAAATCATAGGCTATTACACTGTCATTAAAATCTATGATTATAAACAAATAGCTTTTGGTATCCTGGACTTTTAAAATTCTGCAGTGTTTTTCTGTCTTGAAGGAAAGTCAAAGGAACAAATCTATTTTATGTAAAATCAGATGCTTTAAATCTGCAGTTGGTAATGCTATCAATCTGAGAAGACATGAAGGAGGAAGAGAAGGGGCAGGGGGAGGAGGCAGCAGTGAAATATGTCTGCTTGCTTCAGTGTGCAATAGGAATAACTCAATTTTGCCCCCTCATACAAAGGTGAGTTCAGCTTCTCCTTGACTTACTTTATTGTTTCAGGTAATGATGATTTGGTGTTGAGTATCTCCTAATAATGTCCCATTTTAGATCTTATGCTTTGTTCAAACAATTGGGACTCCTCTAAGCCTGTTACTGGGAAGTAAGTTGATGTTTTAAAGATTTCTCAGTTGTATATTTTCAAAGAAACATGTGAATGAAGGAAAATTCAATGCAATAAAATTAACATATATGTGCTAAAGGGGTGCAGATAACATCAAAGTATAGACATAGAGCACATGGACTGGAAGGTTACACGTTTAATAACATAACCTTTTGGGGGCATTCCCAGTATGTATTTCTGATGAAAAAGATTACATTTGTATTGCTCTAGTGACTGGAAAATCACAAACAAATTAGACATTTTGAATGCATCACAACTAATAAGACTGTGGAAATCTTTCCTTATTAAACTAGGTTAACATTATCAATTTTAAGCATATTTCTGACAGTTCAAATACATTTTTTGGCCATGTAACAGGTTTGCAAATCTTAAATGGTTTCACATCTCTCTAAACCATAATAAGAGCATAACATGAATATTTAAGCAGCTTAGCTTTGATTTAAATATATTTGCTCAGGATATGCTGGCAGCAACCCAAAATGTAATGTAATACCCTTAAAGCTGGCAGTTCCAAACTCATTTAAGAAAGCAGATAATATGGGTTGGCAGCATTAAAGCAAATAAAGTCAATTAATTTTTTTTCTTAATTTGTTTTTTTCTAGCTTGAAATTGCCAGGGATGGATAAATCTGAAAATGAATAAAAAAAGAAACTGCTGAGAAGGGACCAAAAACAAAAAAAGGATTAAAAGAAATCTAAAGCTCCTATTTCTTATTCTGATCTTAATAGCAGGTTACAGTTGAATAATAACATTGTCTATTGGAGATCACTGAAATGTAGAGAGGGAAATAGATTTTGAAAACTTTAATATGTAGAAAGTTGGTACATCAGATCACAAGCAGGATCCTAAACAGAAAGGGTTTTTTAGCACTATGTTATAGAACACTGCATTGTTATAGTAACTGAAAGATGCAAACTTACTGCAAAAATAAAACTGTCATCTTTTATTTTCATTAATCATATAGTTTGAAGTGCAATCTCTTGTTGAAGCTGAGGCTATTAAGCGGTGAGATTTCTACTGACCACACTCAAACAGTATTCTCAGTGTTTCACCACGTTCTTCAGCCTATTTTGTTTTACTATGGGACTATAACACCATTTTTCAGAAATGGGAAAGCTATAAAGAAGCACATTGAAATGGAATCCTAACCTGCTTTCCAATAAAAAAACAGTTTGCATTATTTAGTTTCTGCTTGAAGGCACTTCAATTTTTGATGCTTAGATGACTCAACTTAGGTGTTGAGCAAACGTATCTTTCATACTATCATTGCCACCTTTTTAGGAAAAAAAAAAAATATATCAGAGAGTAAAGCTATCTTGGAGGAACTTAAAAGCTGTGTCTTATTTGATATTTGAGAACAATAGTTCTCAATTCTGGCTACACTTTGGAGAATTAAAAAAAAAAAAAAATCCCCAAACTCTAGTTTGCACTGAAATCCCAAATCAATTAAATAACAATGCCTCTGGGTGAGCCCTCAGGCATTGGAAGTGTTTCAAAGTTCCCCAGGTGATTATATGGCCAGGCTTAGAACCATAGAAACTATGGTTCTAAGAATAACTTAGAAATTATTCTTAAAGCATTAAAAAGGTTTCTACTATTGCTAAATGGGGGTTTCTAATCTTTAATTAAACCAGGGCATCATACCACACTGATTATCAATACTATAGCCACATTTTTGAAGAAAGCGTTTTAACATATGGAAACCCGTATGCTATGCTTGTATATCCATATGCTCTGCTTCTATGTATATTTTTCAAAATACCATTTTATCCTTTGTGTCATTTTCTTAAGAAACATGTCCTCCATTTTGATTAATAGGAGGGTATTTATTACTATGGACTTCCCAGATGGCTCAGTGGTAAAGAATCCACCTGTTAATACAGGAGATGCAGGAGACTCAAGTTCGATCCCTGGGTTGAGAAGATTTCCTTGAGCAAAAAATGGCAACCCATTCCAAGAATTTGCCTGGATAATTCCATGGACAGAGAAGTCTGGTGGGCTACAGTCCATGGGGTCGCAAAAGGGTTGGACGTGACTTAGCAACTAAACAACAATTTATTTTTATATGCATAATGGTTCAAAATTAATAAAAATATTATTTCAAGCTATAATTCATAGTAAAGTACTGGATAGTAGTTTGAATATTAGTGAATACTTTGTCTTATACTTTAATAGGTAATATTGGATATCATGAGTACCTCCATAGGAAGGAAGAACTAACCCAATAAGCAGTGAAAAATAAAATTTCTAATATTTACTAAAAGAGTAATAAAAATAAAATTGATGTTTGCAGGGCAAATCCTCTGGTCAGTCACATTAAATATATTATTTTTTTCTCTTTTTAAAAAAATTCCTGAGAGGTACGTAGCACTCATCATCAGAGTCAAATAATGTGATTTCAGAAAATTTAATAATTTATCCAGACTCATCCAATAATTAAGTTAAAATATGGAATGCATTAGACTCAATGGACATGAGTTTGAGCAAATTCCAGGGGACAGTGAAGGACAGGGAAGCCTGGGGTGCTGCAATCCATGGGGTCACAGAGTTGGATGTGACTTAGCAACTGAACAATGGAGTACAAATCCAGATTTTATTCTGTACTTTTTTCCAACCATTCCATGCAATCTTTAAGAAAGGCAGTTTTGTTTGGCTAACTACAAAACAACTGAAACACATATCTCAAAAGAAATGACTAATTCATTAACTGTGTGATACAATCAAGAGCTGCTGCTGCTGCTGCTGCTAAGTCACTTCAGTCGTGTCCAACTCTGTGCGACCCCATAGTCGGCAGCCCACCAGGCTCCCCTGTCCCTGGGATTCTCTAGGCAAGAACACTGGAGTGGGTTGCCATTTTCTTCTCCAACGCATGAAAGTGAAAAGTGAAAGTGAAGTTGCTCAGTCGTGTCTGACTCTTAGCGACCCCATGGACTGCAGCCCACTAGGCTCCTCTCAAGAGCTGCTAGCAGCTATCAAAGAAATAGGAATGAAACTCATTCTACCACTGTCTTCAAATATATCATCACACAAATAATAAGTGATGACAAGAATATAGAAAGGGCAATTAGAGAAGTATAAACCAAGAAGTACTATTGTAGAGCAGACAGAGAAGAATTTTTCTGCATCAGGAATTAAGGAAGCAATGAAAGATGACTGAGCTCAGCCATGAAGGTTAAGCAGAATTTCCATAGGACAAGTGTGTGAAAAAATTGCACAATGATTAATCTACAAAGGGAGATGGTTTATAATGGTTTAGAGACTGGTAAGAAGTAGAGAAATCTAGTTGAAGTATAGAATACACAAAAAGATGGAGTGGGAAAGGAGACAGATATTGTCATGGGATCAAAACCAAAATCCTAAAAGCCATTTTAAAGATTATCAAGTAGTATATCCTCTCTTTTTATACTGAGAAAACTTCAGCCCAGTGACACTGAATGCTTCATCAAACATCACACCAGTAATAAGTAGCAGTGCATGCATGCTCAGTTACTAGGTCATGTTCAACTCTTTGAGATCCCATGGACTGTAGCTTGCTGGGTTCCTCTGTCCATGGAATTTTCCAAGCAAGAATACTGGAGTGTGTTGCCATTATTTCTCCAGGGGATCTTCCTAATCCAGGGATCAAACTCGCATCTCCTGCATCAGCAGGAAGATTCTTTACTGCTGAGCCAAGTGGGAAGCCCCATAAATATTATTACATTAACCCAAATGAAACTAAACTCCAAGCCATTACATATCTTACCTGAGTTCCAGAATGGCTTTCAATAGACTCAGAAACATTATGGAGTCTATTAGTAAATGTACTGAACAGCGAATTTACCAGAGCAATTTATAAAGAACAGAGTGAAAGTCATGATAATTGTAATTTCCCTAGACTTTTGTCCAAACTAGAAAATGTTCTCATTTTTCAGCTCTTTTCCAAAGTTTTACCTGTGTATTAGTAGTCTCCATGCTTCAAGAAAATCATGTTTGGATTTCCCTGGTGCCACACAGTAGGTAAGAATCTACCTGCCAAGGCATGGGACAGGGGTTCAATCCCTGGTCCAGAAATATTCCACATGTTGCTGAGCAACTAACCCAGGGCACCACAACTACTATCCCTGCACTCTAGAGCACCCGAGCCGCAACTACTGAAGCCCACTCACCTAGAGCCTGTTGCACAGCAAGAGAAGCCACCACAGAGAGAAGCCTGCACTCCACAACAAAGAGTCAGCTCTGCTCCCGCAACCAGAGAAGCCAGGGCAAGCAACAAAGACCCGTGCAGCCAAAAATAAAACACATAATTTTAAAAAGAAAATCACGTTCACAGTCTTCCTATCAGACAGTTCTTTTCTACATTTTGAAATATTTACTAAAGGCATCTGAAATATGGAAAGAATTATTTGATTAACGAATATGTTCAAAGTGGTAGAACTACCACTGACATTTTAAATAAATTTTCAAACAAAAATACTAAAAGCCTCTCAGTTTAAATAATTCAACTTAAAACAGCCATTATTTTCATGATTAATTATACTTTGCAGAAAATTTATTAGATATTTTTATTCATTCAAAAAATATTCATTAAAGCAATTCATCTTAAATCTAAATATACATTATAATAAGTGTTAATCAATAACATAATTTTTTAAATTTCCTCACTTTGGCATTGTTGATATACTAAACATCCAAGTAAAATGACAGTAATTCAACTTCCTGAGGACCTCAAAATACTCAAATGTGAGGTATGTTGACAAAATATTTGTATATGTAATAAACCTTTTTTGGCATAAGCATTGAAGCAAAAATGAAGAAATTCTGAATGTTATATATAAATCATATGAAAGCAAAAGTGTGAGTCACTTAGTCGTGTCGACTCTTGGGACCCCGTGGACTGTAACATGCGAGGCTCCTCTATCCATAGAATTCTCCAAGCAAAAATACTAGAGTAGGTTGCCATTTGCTAGTGCAGGGAATCTTCCTGATCCAGGAATCAAACCCATGTCTCTTAGGTCTCCTGGATTGTCAGGCAAGTTCTTTTTAAATCATATACATACACACAAACATTCAGCACATAATTTCAAAATTCTTAAGTAAATTTTCACCATATTGTTAGGAAGTACATCTTTGCATGACTGAATACAAATTCATAATGTAGGACTAGATAGAATATGTCAACCTTTTCATAATCATAACAGAATTAAAACTCCCTCAATCTGTTCAATCAAATTGATCTTCCTTCAATGTCAGAATACCTGTATTCTACGCATTTACCACAGGTAGCTCAGATGGTAAAGCGTCTGCCTGCAATGCGGGAGACCTGGGTTCGATCCCCGGGTTGGGAAGATCCCCTGGAGAAGGAAATGGCAACCCACTCCCATACTCTTGCCTGGAAAATTCCATGGATGGAGGAGCCTGGTAGGCTACAGTCCATGGGAGTACAAAGGGTCGGACACTGACTGACTGAAGCATTTACCCCAAAGATTTACCCCTAAACTGATCATTATCCAAGCTTTGTAAACAGTGCTGCTAAGATAGCTGGTATGTCAAAAGGCTGAACTAGCCACCCCAAACTGATATTTTCAGATAATTAATACTGTTTTCACAAAATCCCAGCCACCCTGCTTTTTAATATTAAATCCTTGAATTATTACAGTGAAAAATCTAAAAATAACCAAAAGTGTTCCCAATAAAGCCACTAAGGCCACCGTCCATTCTGTTATTACTATTTCTTATAAAAAACCCTTTTAAAAAGATGTCTTCATTTATCAGATTATAGTATTACTGCTAAGTGTTTCTTGCTGCCCTGCCTTCCAGGATGCCTAGAGCTAAATTATGTTTTATGTTGATTTCAATTATAAAGTAATACTCTAAAAAATTAAATATATAGAGTAACATTAAATAAAAAGTAAACATCATTTTATACTCTTACAAACAAGGAACACTCATTACCACTTCATTGGGTAAATAATTGTATTTTGTTTTTGTTATTGGCATTTATTTGATTACTAATGAGATTTAAAATATTATAGTAAACCAATGTCATTTTTATTTCTTATTAAAAGAATTTATATTTCATAGTATGTGAGTTCTCTTTCAGGTCCTTTGTCGATTTTTCTAATTAATACTTAAAGATTTCCCTTATGAGTTTACGAAGCACTATACTAATGATGATATTTAATGTATTTCTTTCAAGTATTTGCTGTTTGCTTATATTTTAACAGGCATTCAAATATCTGATAAACAGTTATTTAATAAGTAAGCCTCCATTTTTCTCACCAAATAAATGATGCAACTTTCTTATGTATTAGTTTTTCTTCTAAAACTAAGATGTTTTGATTTATTGTTCAGTTGTTATGATATAGCATTAAAATAAAGGTTTAATGGCCAAAATATGTGAACATGGATGATTGGAATAATTATTTATTTTATTTCCTAGGCAAATTTTAATATTTACTTTCATACTTAAAAAGTTACTATAAAAAAGGTAATTTAGGAATTCAAAAAAGTAAACTTATATTAAAATATCCTACTGTTGCTTTTGCTGTTGTTCAGTCACTGAGTTGTGTCCTACTCTTTGAAAACCCACGGACTATAGCACACTGAGCGTCCCTGTCCTACACCATCTCCCAAAGTTTGCTCAAAGTCATTTCCATTGAGTCGCTAAACCATCCAACCATATCATCCTTTGTCAGCCCCTTCTCTTCCTGCCCTCAATCTTTCCCGCATCAGGGTCTTTACTGATGAGTTGGCTCTCTGTATCAGATGGCCAAAGTATTGGAGCTTTAGCACCAGTCCTTCCAATGAATATTCAGGGCTTATTTCATTTAGGATTGGTTGATTTAATCTCCTTTCAGTCCAAGGGATTCTCAAGACTGACTCAAACACCACAGTTTGAAAGCATCGATTCTTTGCTGCTCAGCCTTCTTTATGGTTCAACTCTCACATTGATACATGACTACTGGAAAAACCATAGCTTTGACTAGACGGACATTTGTTGGCAAAGTAATGCCTCTGCTCCTTAATATGCTACCTTGGTTGGCCATAACTTTTCTTCCAAGGAGCAAGTATCTTTTAATATCATGGCTGCAGTCACCATCTGCAGTGATTTTGGAGCTCAGAAAAATAAAGTCTCTCATTGTTTCCACTGTTTCCCCATCTACTTGCCATGATGTAATGGGACCAGATGCCATGATCTTAGTTTTCTGAAAGTTGAGTTTTAAGCCAACTTTTTCACTCTCACCTTTCACTTTCATCAAGAGGCTCTTTAGTTCTTCTTCACTTTCTGCCATAAGGGTGGTGTCATCTACATATCTGAGGTTATTGATATTTCTCCCTGCAATCTTGTCCAGCTTGTGATTCATCCAGCCCAGCATTTCACATGATATACTCTGCATATAAGTTAAATAAACAGAATGACAAAATACAGTCTTGAGGTACTCCTTTCCCAATTTGGAACCAGTCTATTGTTCCATGTCCGGTTCTAAATGTTGCTTCTTGACCTGCATACAGATTTCTTAAGAGGCAGGTAAGGTGGCCTGGTATTCACATTTTAAGAATTTTCCACAGTTTGTTGTGATCCACACAGTCAAAAGCTTTAATGTAGTCAAGAAAGCAAAAATAGATGTTTTTTCTGGAACTCTTTTGCTTTTTTGATGATCCAACAGATGTGGGCAATTGGATCTCTGGTTCCTCTGCCTTTTCTATATCCACCTTTAGCATCTGCATGTTTACAGTTCATGTACTGTTGAAGCCTGGCTTGGAGAATTTAGAGCATTACTTTGCTAGCATGTGAGATGAGTGCAATTGTGTGGTATTTGGAACATTCTTTGACATTGCCTTTCTTTGGAATTGGAATGAAAACTGGCCTTTTGTCGTCCTGTAGCCACTGCTGAGTTTTCCAGATTTGCTGGCATACAGAGTGTAGCACTTTCACAGCATCATCTTTTAGGATTTGAACTAGCTCAACTGGAATTCCATCACATCCACTAGCTTTGTTCGTAGTGATGCTTCCTAAGGTCCACTTAACTTCACATTCCAGGATGTCTAGCTCTAGGTGAGTGATCACACCATTGTGGTTATCTGGGTCATGAAGATTTTTTTGTATAGTTCTTCTGTGTATTCTTGCCACCTCTTCTTAATATCTTCTGCTTCTGTTAGGTCCATACCATTTCTGTCCATTATTGTGCTCATCTTTGCATGAAATGTTCCCTTGGTATCTCCAATTTTCTTGAAGAGATCTCTAGTCTTTCCCATTCTATTGTTTTCCTCTATTTCTTGGCATTGATCACTGAGGAAGGCTTTATGTCTCCTTGCTATTCTTTGGAATTCTGCATTCAAATGGGTATATCTTGCCTTTTCTCCTTTGCCTTTAGCTTCTCTTCTTTTCTCAGCTATTTGTAAGGCCTCCTCAGACAATCATTTTGCCTTTTTGTATTTCTTTTTCTTGGGGATGGTCTTGAACACTGCCTCCTGTACAATGTCACGAACCTCTGTCCACAGTTCTTCTGGCACTCTATCAGATCTAATCCCTTGAATCTATCTATCATTTCCACTGTATAATCGTATGGGATTTGATTTAGGTCATACCTGAATGGTCTAGTGGTTCTCCCTACTGTCTTCAATTTCAGTCTGAACTTGGCAATATGGAGTTCATGATCTGAGCCACAGTCAGCTCCTGGTCTTGTTTTTGCAGACTGTTAGAGCTTCTCCATCTTTGGCTGCAAAGAATACAGTCAATCTATTTCAGTGTTGACCATCTGGTGATATCCATGTGTAGAGTCTTCCCTTGCATTGTTGGAAGAGGGTGTTTGCTACGACCAGTGTGTTCTCTTGGTGAAACTCTGTTAGTCTTTGTCCTGCTTCATTTTGTACACAAAGGCCAAATTGCCTGTTACCCCAGGTATCTCTTCACTTCCTACATTTGCATTGCAGTCCCCCATAATGAAGAGGACATCTTTTTGGGGTGTTAGTTCTAGAAGGTGTTGTAGGTCTTCATGCTGCTGCTAAGTTACTTCAGTCGTGTCCGACTCTGTGCGACCCCATAGACAGCAGCCCACCAGGCTCCCCCATCCCTGGGACTCTCCAGGCAAGAACACTGGAATGGGTTGCCATTTTCTTCATAGAACCATTCAATTTCAGCTTCTTCAGCACTGCTGTTCGGGGCATAGGCTTGGATTACCATGATATTGAATGCTTTGCCTTGGAAATGAACAGAGATCATTCTGTCATTTTTGAGATTGCATGCAAACACTGCATTTTGTACTTTTTTGTTGACTATGAGGTCTACTCCATTTCTTCTAAGGGATTCTTGCCCACAGTAGTAGATATAATGGTCAACTGAATTAAATTCGCCCATTCCAATCCATTTTAGTTCACTGATCTCTAAAATGTCGATGTTCACTCTTGCCATCTCCCATTTGACAACTTCCAATTTACCCTGATTCATGAACCTAACATTCCAGATTCCTATGCAATATTGTTCTTACAGCACCAGACTTTACTTCCATCACCAGTCACACCCACATCTTGGCATTGTTTTTGCTTTGGCTTCATCTCTTCATTCTTTCTGGAGTTATTTCTCCACTCTTCTCCAGTAGCATATTGCATATCTTGAGGCTATCACCACATTAAAGCATCGACCACAAATAATTATTCAGAATAATGAAGACAGTCAATATTCATAATCTTTTATTTCTATAAACTGACCTACTCTTTCAGTCTTTTTCTCTCATATATCATGCACCTGAGTAAGAACTGTGTATTTTATAACTGGAAAGGACTTTGAATCATTTATTCACAGTATCATTTTTCTGATGAGGATTTTGAAATGTTGCAGTTGAATTAGTCACTCTGGTAGAATAATAATCAGAATGAGAACCCACAGTTTCTCTAGACTCAGTACTCTTCCCAATCTACCATTAGCCCTTTGAATTCTACAAAAACAAACAAACAAGCAAACCATTTCCTGTGTTAAATTTCCAACTGAATAATTTAAATTGCTGCTTTATATGTAATTTCTCTAACTGCTGACATTATATGAATTATGGTTAACATCATTAATATAAAAATGACATCTTTCTCAAGAAATAAGTATGATTCTTTACATATCAAGAATAATATTTATTCTGAACATAGTAAAAAAATATATATTAATGTGTCAATAAACTACCCTAACCTAGGAGATCTCTTTCAGGTTCAGTTGAATCCTGATTGCCAATGTCATGTATATGATATGCAATTACTTATTCAAATCTGACATTGTATTTATATTTCAATTCTTTTAACTCTTGTTGTCACTGCAAGAGAGTAATTTCTCTTTGATAGCAGTGGATTAAAACATATCTGACTTGTTTTCTATTGTAATATCAACAATTAGAATAGTACACGGTACACAGTAGGTGCTAAGTATTCACTAGATAAATTGTTAAAACTTTCAGCTTTATTTTCCTCCTTGAGTATAAAAAGCATAATCTAGTATATAATTTTAATCATAATTATACTGATTATAATTATACTGATTTTAATCATAATCATTTATCTTAAAAATCATTAATTTCTCTATTTTGTTTGAACCTTACGAAATTTATTTTCATATGTCAAAAATGGCCAAATATTAGTAATTACACATGGGTCAGTCAAATATAAACATGCAAAGGAAAGTTGGTTAAAATTTTTGGTACCCTTGATGTAAGCAAATATGCACTTATTTGTCAGGTATTCACAGGAATTAAGTATAAGTGAAAATCAAACAATTTCAAATCCAGTTTTTTAGTTGGTTGCTTGCTTTTGCCTTTAGAGTGTGTGTTTGTGTTAGAGAGAAAGAGAAAAAAAAAAGAGGTTTGATTATCTCCATAAATAAGAAAGTTGTATATTTAAGTCTTCCAAAGCTTTAAGAAGCTTAAGTAAACTTTAATTCTTAGAATATACAACTTTAAAATAATTAATGAAATGTAAGCACTTGGATGCAAATATTTTCACAGTATACTTCCCACTCTGCACTGTACCTTGGTAATCTATTAACCCTAGCTCTCCTTTTCTGATTATTTGGACCATTTCATGAGGAACCTGAGAAGTCAGACCATACTATGAGCCAGGGATGTCCTCAGGCTCTGCTGAGACTATGAAGAGCTTTCAGCCTTAACTTCTAGCTGAAGTCCAAGCTATTGAGTCTTACATCTCTTTGTTTAAGTGAGTACACAACTGTATGTCTGGGGGAAGAGAGAAATTATGTCTGCTCCCTTCTCTCAGGATATCTCTGTAACTTCCTGATAATCTTTCTGTAGCTATCTGCAGAGCCTGTTTCTTCCCCTGCCCATCTCAGACTTCAAACTGGCTCATAAAACAGAAAAAATCAGGTTTAAAAAAGTAAATACATCTTGGAAGTGTTTCTCTACTATATAAACTTTATACCCAGCCATGTGATTATACAGATAAAGAAAATGATGCTCAGAAATGAATTTATTCCCCAAAGATTACTTTACTGCCTACTAACTTCTGGTTAGTACAATTTGGGGGAAAGGACTGGTCCATGCAGTTCTGATTAATTAAACATCATGGATATTTAACTCCTTATTTATAAATCACTTACTAAACAGTGCTTCAAATCTCAGGCTTAGATGTTCATACAAAACACAGTTATCAGTTTATTTCGGTGCTGATATATGAAAAACTTAATACTTAATATAAAAAATATATTTGACTAATGAGCTATCATAAAATATAAAATATTCACATTTTGGAAATAGAGAACAATGTCCAAACTCTTGTTAAGGAATTTGAGGATGAGCTATGTAAGACAAAATAACCACAACATATTGCACACCAGGTAAGCTAAATCTAAACCATGCCTCTTGATGACCACAAATTCAATGAGCCAATGCTTGATCAGGCTCCCTAAAATAATAGAAGCCTAAAGTATAGTATATACAGCCATGCTCACATCATGGTCACATTATATACTTTGTGCCAGATTACTGGGTTCACTTCTAAGAAGTTCATTTTTAAATGGGACATTGAAAAAACATTTAAAGGCAAAAGATAGGATGATAAGAGGTCTGGGAACTATGCTATCAAATGGTTTAATTAAAAAATCTTAAGTAATTAAAGAGAAATGATATTTAAACAGCTGTTCACAAGCAACTGGGATTAGTCTTATTTGGTCAGATGTCAGTCTGGGGATTTAGGGAATTTTGTAACAATATGAATTGCCAATAAATAATGGGCTCTAAAAAATAAGTAATGTCCCATCCATAGATGTGTACAAGATGACCTCAGATGAAAATCTATCTGTGAAAGGTTTCCTAGAGAAGGTATCAGAACTGAACTACATGGCAGGAAAGTTTCTTCTAATTTTTATATGCAATCTATAGATTTCTAGAAATATGTGAAACTTACATTTCTACATATGTTTTAAAAGATCCAAATATGTTAGGTAATCAACAAACCTAAACAAGTAAGATATATGACTACAGCTCCCAAATTATCTATCTATACTATTACTAATCAGAACTCCCAAGAGACTTGTTGTCTCTTGAATATCTCCTCAAGAATATCAAGAGAGTAAATACAGATCTCTTGGTAAACCTTTGTTTTGAAATGGATGTTACCTAAAGAGCAAAAAATTGGACTCTTGAAGAATTACTGGGTCAGATTAATTCAAATATATTTACCTGGGAAGAGATAAAATTTATAACTAATAGTTTTCCACTGGAAGTTTGTGTAAAGGGACACAACTTCTTTGGAGGACATTTGAAAAGCTTTTTTAGAGAATTTACCTCCAAGTCTCTAAGATTCTGACTCTCCTTTGGCCCTCTTCTACAGCAGTGAGAAATCGCTGCTTCAGGAAGCTACTCTTATTGAACATAATGTGTTAGATCACTCAGATGTACTGAGGAGAGAATGAAGGTAGCAAACCACTGTGGCATATGTATAAAGTATTTTCCATGTGTAGTGTGTCTGGCCAAGAGCAAAGAAACTAGGTGACTGAAGTGACTCTATAACTCTAGTAAGACATGGGTGGCATTTCCATAAATTCCCCACAAAAATACTAATATTGTCATGTGTGTAGAGTGTTTTTAAGTGTTTTGACATTTAATCTAGTTGTCCTTCAAGGTTCAGGACTTTTAAGGACAATTTTTAAAACACATGGTTAGTTTAAATGAAATTATTCTCCCTCATTGGAAAAGACGCTGATGCTGGGAGGGATTGGGGGCAGGAGGAGAAGGGGACAACAGAGGATGAGATGGTTGGATGGCATCACCAACTCGATGGACATGAGTTTGGGTAAACTCCAGGAGTTGGTGATGGACAGGGAGGCCTGGCATGCTGTGATTCATGGGGTCACAGGGTTGGACACGACTGAGTGACTGAACTGAACTGAACTGATTCTCCCAAAGAGATAATGAGAAAAATGATCTGTAAAAAAATAAATAAGTAAATAAAGTCAACCTTTCTGGGAGCGAGGGGAGTGATCTATCATCTGTTTTCCTTTCCCAGTGCTGATTCAGAAATATGCCTTACCAACAAGGAGCTTGATTACCGAATATGATTAAGCTCTTTTACAAGTCAGACCATCTTATGCTTTTAAAACCATAAGCTTCTTAGTGTACAAAAGAAAGATATCACCAATGATGAGGACAAACGTCAGTGCCACTTTATATCTGTTATTATCATAACACTGTATAATTTTATTCTATGTAAAGAGAATTGTATTCTTTGTAATGAAGTATAATAATGAACTGCTGTTGCTGCTAAGCCGCTTCAGTCGTGTCCAACTCTGTGCGACCCCATAGACAGCAGCCCACCAGGCTACCCCGTCCCTGGGATTCTCCAGGCAAGAACACTGGAGTGGGTTGCCATTTCCTTCTCCAATGCATGAAAGTGAAAAGTGAAAGTGAAGTTGCTCAGTCGTGTCTGACTCTTAGCGACCCCATGGACTGCAACCCACCAGGCTCCTCCGTCCATGGGATTTTCCAGGCAAGAGTACTGGAGTGGGGTGCCATTGCCTTCTCCATAATAATGAACTGAATATATCAAAAAGATGAGAATTTCAAAAAAGTTCTATGAATAACTACTAAACCCACAACCTTGTGCTATAAAGAGCATACTTCTAAATTTGCAAAGCTTATCATTCATTTGAATTTGGTTCAGCAAAAATACATTCTACCTAATTACACACAGATCATTGGGTTTAGTACTATCGAAGATGCCAGCACCATAGAATCTCTTAGGACAGATTATCCAAAATAAAGATTCTACTCAGCAAAGCCAAAAGAAACAAGCTGAGTGCTAAGTGGAAAGATGTCACAAAGAAGAGACTAGTATTGAAATGTGAGCAAGGAGATTATAGTCGGAGGCCAGGTTAAATGACACAGAGGAAGTGGTAAAGTATGAGATGTGCCCGTGGAATGAAAATAATACCAAGATCTTACAAATGTAAAACTGTGTTTATATATGTTATTCACTAAGTCTTTAAAAGTCCAGAAATTTAAAGAAAGCAAATACTTCTGCCTCATTCAGAGACAGAAAAATCACACCGCAATAGTTTCTATGTGTGTTGTTACAGGAAAAACCCCACAAGCCTTGAACTCT
Source organism: Bison bison bison (assembly GCF_000754665.1). Lineage (NCBI taxonomy): Eukaryota > Metazoa > Chordata > Mammalia > Artiodactyla > Bovidae > Bison > Bison bison. Next base: position 87,742 of record NW_011494731.1, on the reverse strand, counting down.
GGAGAGGTTTATCACAGCTACATTAGTGAATGATTCAGCTAGAGATGGAAAAAGTGGCTATGACCTGACTGCCAGAAAATTACAAGAATTTGTTGTAGAATTAGTCAGTCAGCACTCATGTGGTCCCCAGGCCCACATCAACTAAAATTTTTGGCCCATTACAAAAGAGAAAACAGACACAGGAGAATAACTAGTGCTTTGGAAAGATGAAAGGAAATTGGTAAAAAGATCAAAGGAACAATGGATTCTAAAGTGGTGGCAAGTGCCCTTCTGATATGGCTGTCCCTGGAGTACAAGCTGAACATTTAAGCAGATGAACCAGAATGAATAAGACGTAGAGGGCATATGAGAAGGACAGAAGGACTCGGGGGAGGAGATAAACAAGAAGTTCATTATGGGGGTGGAAGAGGGAGAAGAGAATGGAAAAGAAGATGGGATAAGATGTAGTGTTCACAGAGAGTATGTTCTGGAAAATATATTTTCATGTAATAATAGAAAATATAATCACAATGATAGGCAGGTCAAACGGGCTAAAACTGAATAGAGACAAATGCCACTAGGTTGTAGTAGGTGAAAACAATGCAATATTAATACCAGGTTAGTCAAGGGTCATCATTTGAGTATTGTCTCCAAATAAAATGGCAAGAGAAAGACAATGAAGAAGACTAAACCAAATTTTAAAGTTATGGAGAGGAGAGCAAAAGAGTAGAGATCAAGGATTATGCTGAGCTTGCTTCCTAGTTCCAAGATTTTTAGGGACTTGATGGAATGGTACCCTGCACTAGAAGGAATTCCAGGGATGCTGTCACATTTGGGGTAATATAAAAAGCAGAAGAAGAAATGTCTGAGAAGTTCAAGTCTCAGGATTAGTGTGTTCCCAACAGGATGAGAAGTGCATACAGCAAAGTAGAGGCAACTGATACATAGCAGATAGGGTGAAGGGATCCTGAGGGCTTACTGCAGGGTAAGAAAACAACAGAACGTTGAAGAAAAAAGTTCCATCCACGAGGGCCAATGCTCAAGGTTTGAGCATTGACATGAGGAGTGGTGAGTTAACTGACAAGAGTTAATGAAGATTTTAGTAGCATCGATCATGTGGGTCAAGTTGGCACCTTTCTTTGGAATCTGAAAAAGCAGAGATTTTCAATAAGAAAGAAGGACCAAAATTCCCAAACTGGAAATTCTTAGTGAGCAAAGCATGTGGTTCCATAAGAAAACGCAATTAAGATAAACTTCACATAAAAATGGAAGGGATTTTGTAAATTTGGATCATTATCACCTTTTCCATACAGTAGGAAACCTTCTCACAGGCAGGTTTGTGGGGAGTTTTGGAATCTCAGAAGGCACCGTTAAAAAAAAAAAAAAAAACACACACAAAATACACATCTAACCACAACTGCAGAAAAGAGAACTTTCCTGAAAAAAGCTCTAACCTAACAACCTAACTAACGCACAGCCTGGCCCCCACACAGCCTGGCTCACAGAACAAAGGATTGAGCTAATACCAAAGGAGAGCTAGCCTTCTGGGTTCCGAGCCCTCCCCGCTCAGAGGCAGAGAGGCAGGCTTGCTAAAGCCAGAGCCAGAAGGCAAGGGGCTGCTACAATCTCAGCCGCAAAGACAGCAGCATCTTCCAGCAAACTGTGAGCAGGCTCCCAGCTGCTAACCATGTATTCCTAAGAACCTGGATGGTTGACATCCCTAGGAGGGTCTCAGCCTAAGATCAGCTCTCCAGAGACATACTGCACACCTGAGACAGTGCTCTCCCTGTATACCCAGGAAACCGAGTGGCTGGGACAAGGGAGGTGATTAAGATACATGGCACACCTGGGACAATGAACTCACCAAGCACCTGGTCACCTAGCTGCTCAGACCTGGGAAGGGCAAAAAATGCATGCCCAAACCACAGAGAGTAAACCAGAACTGTGTCTCCTGTGGAGGTATGGGTCAGCAGTGGACTGCTGCAGGGGCTCTGGGTGCAGCAGACCTGGGTATGGCATAAGCCTTCTTGGAGGAGGTCGCCATTAACCCCACAATAGAACCACCAGAACTTACACAGGACTGGGGGAACAGACTCTTGGAGCGCACAAACAAAACCTCGTGTGCACCAGGACCCAGGAGAAAGGAGAGGTGACCCCACAAGAAACTGACCCTACATGCCTATGAGTGTCCAGGAGTCTCGGGCAGAGGCATGGGTCAGCAGTGGGCTGCTTCAGGGTTGGAGGCACTCAGTGCAGCAGTCCCTGCATGGGACCTTTTGAAAGAGGTCATCATTATCTTCATTACCTCCACCACAGTTTGGTCTCAGGTCAAACAACAGGGAGGGAACACAGCCCCACCCATCAACAGAAAATTGGATTAAAGATTTACTGAACATGGCCCTGAACATGGAACAACAGACTGGTTCCAAATAGGAAAAAGAGTACGTCAAGGTTGTGTATTGTCACCCTGCTTATATAATTTATATGCAGGGTACATCATCAGAAACAATGGGCTGGAGCAAGGACAAGCTGGAATCAAGACTGCCAGAACAAATATCAATAACCTCAGATATGGAGATGATACCATACCACCCTTACGGCAGAAAGTGAAGAACTAAAGAGCCTCTTGATGAAAGTGAAAGAGGAAAGTGAAAAAGTTGGCTTAAAGCTCAACATTCAGAAAACGAAGATCATGGCATCTGGTCCCATCACTTCCTGGGAAATAGATGGGGAAAGAGTGGAAACAGTGGCTGAGTTTATTTTTCTGGGCTCCAAAATCACTGCAGATGGTGATTGCAGCCATGAAATTAAAAGATGCTTATCCTTGGAAGGAAAGTTATAACCAATCTAGACAGCATATTAAAAAGCAGAGACATTACTTTGTCAACAAAGGTCAGTCTCGTCAAGGCTATGGTTTTTCCAGAGGTCATGTATGGATGTGAGAGTTGGACTGTGAAGAAAGCTGTGTGCCGAAGAATTGATGCTTTTGAACTGTGGTGTTGGAGAAGACTCTTGAGAGTCCCTTGGACTGCAAGGATATCCAACCAGTCCATCCTAAAGGAGATCAGTCCTGAATACGCATTGGAGGACTGATGCTGAAGCTGAAACTCAAATACTTTGGCCACCTGATGCAAAGGGCTGACTTATTTGAAAAGACCCTGATGCTGGGAAAGATTGAGGGCAGGAAGAGGAGAGGATGACAGAGGATGAAATGGTTGGATGGCATCACTGACTCAATGGACATGGGTTTACTTGGACTCGGGGAGTTGGTGATGGACAGGGAGGCCTGGTGTGCTGCAGTTCATGAGGTCGCAAAGAGTCAGATATGACTGAGCGACTGAACTGAACTGAACTGAACATGGCCCAGCCCATCAAAACAAGACCAGTTTCCCCCTCAGTCAGTTTCTCCTATCAGGAAACTTCCATAAGCTTCTTATCCCTATCCCTCAGAGGGCAGACAGAATGAAAACCACAATCACAGTAAACTAAGCAAACTGATCACATGGACCACAGCCTTGTCCAGCTCAATGAAACTATGAGCCCTGCCACGTAGGGCCACCCAAGAAGGACAGGTCCTGGCAGAGAGTTCTGACAAAATGCGGTCCACTGGAGAAGGAAATGGCAAACCACTTCAGTATTCTTGCCTTGAGAACCACATGAACAGAATGAAAAGGCAAAAAGGTATGACACTGAAAAATGAACTCCCCAGGTCAGTAGGTGCCCAATATGCTACTGGAGAAGAGTGGAGAAATACTTCCAGAAAGAATGAAAAGACAGAGCCAAAGCAAAAACAACACCCAGTTGTGGATGTGACAGATGATGGAAGTAAAGTTCAATGCTGTAAAGGGCAATACTGCATAAGGGCCTGGAAAGTTAGGTCCATGAATCAAGGTAAATTGGAAGTGGTTAAACAGGAGATGGCAAGAGTGAATATCTGCATTTTAGGAATCAGTGAACTACAATGGATGGGAATGGGCGAATTTAATTCAGTTGACCATTATATCTACTACTGTGGGCAAGAATCCCTTAGAAGAAATAGAGTAGACCTCATAGTCAACAAAACAGTCTAAATTGCAGTTCTTGCGTGAAATCTCAAAAATGACAAAATGATCTCTGTTCATTTCCAAGGCAAAGCATTCAGTATTACAGTTTTCCAAGTCTATGTCTCAACCAGTAATGCTAAAGAAGCTGGAATTGAACGGTTCTATGAAACCCTACAAGACCTTCTAGAACTAAAAAAGATCTCCTCATTATAGGGAACTGGAATGTAAAAGTAGGAAGTTAAGAGCTACCTGGAGTAACAGGCAAATTTGGCCTTGCAGTACAAAACAAAGCAGGTCAAAAGGCTAACAGATTTTGCCAAAGAAACACACTGGTCTTAGTAAACACCCTCTTCCAACAACACAAGAGAAGCCTCTACACATGGACATCATCAGATGGTCAATACCAAAATAGATTGATTATATTCTTTGCAGCCAAAGATGGAGAAGCTCTATACAGTCTGCAAAAACAAGACTGGGAGCTGACTGTGGCTCAGATCATGAACTCCATATTGCCAAGTTCAGACTGAAATTGAAGAAAGTAGGGAAAACTACTAGACCATTCAGGTATGACCTAAATCAAATTCCATACAATTATACAGTGGAAGTGACAAATAGATTCAAGGGATTAGATCTGATAGAGTGCCTGAAGAGCTATGGACAGAGTTCATGACATTGTATAAGAGGCAGTGATCAAGACCATCCCCAAGAAAAAGAAATACAAAAAGTCAAAATGGTTGTCTGAGGAGGCCTTACAAATAGCTGAGAAAAGACAAGCTAAAGGCAAAGGAGAAAAAGCAAGATATACCCATTTGAATGCAGAGTTTGAAAGAATAGCAAGGAGAGATAAAGCTTTCCTCAGTGTCAATACAAAGAAATGGAAAAAAATAGAATGTGAAAGACTAGAGATCTCTTCAAGAAAATTAAGAGATACAAAGGGAAAATTTCATGCAAAGATGGGCTCAATAGAGGACAGAAATGATATGGACCTAACAGAAGCAGAAGATATTAAGAAGAGATGGCAAGAATACACAGAACTATACAAAAAAGATCTTCATGACCCAGATAACCATGGTGGTGTGATCACTCACCTAGAACCAGAAGAACTATACAAAAAAGCTCTTCATGACCCAGATGACCATGGTGGTGTGATCACTCACCTAGAGCCAGAAGAACTATACAAAAAAGATCTTCATGACCCAGATAACCACAGTGGTGTGATCACTCACCTAGAGCCAGACATTCTGGATTGTGAAATCAAGTGGGCCTTAGGAAGCATCACTACGAACAAAGCTAGTGAAGGTGATGGAATTCCAGTTGAGCTATTTCAAATCCTAAAAGATGATGCTGTGAAAGTGCTGCACTCAATATGCCAGCAAATTTGGAAAACTCAGCAGTGGCCACAGGACTGGAAAAGGTCAGTTTTCATTCCAATCCCAAAGATAGGCAATGCCAAAGAATGATCAAACTACCACACAATTGCACTCATCTCACATGCTAGCAAAGTAATGCTCTAAATTCTCCAAGCCAGGCTTAAAAGTATAAGAACTGTAAACTTGCATATGCTCAAGCTAGATTTAGAAAAGGCAGAGGCACCAGAGATCCTATTGCCGATATCCGCTGAATCATTGAAAAAGAAAGAGAGTTCCAGAAAAACATCTACTTCTGCTTTACTGACTATGTCAAAGCCTTTGACTGTGTGGATCACAACAAAATATGGAAAATTCTTAAAGAGATGTGAATATCAGACCACCTGACCTGCCTCTTGAGAAATCTGTATGCAGGTCAAGAAACAACAGTTACAACTGGACATGTAACAACTAACTGGTTCCAAACAGGGAAAGGAGTACATCGAAGCTATATATTGTCACCCCATCTATTTAACTTATATGCATAGTACTTCATGAGAAATGCTGGGCTAGATGAAGCACAAGCTGGAATCAAGATTGTCGGGAGAAATATCAATAACCTCAGATACACAGATGACAACACCCTTATTGCAGAAAGCCAAGAAGAACTAAAGAGCCTCTTGATGAAAGCAAAAGAGAATGAAAAAGTTGGCTTACAACTCAACATTCAGAAAACTAAGATCATGGCATCTAGTCCCATCACTTCATGGCAAATATTTGGGGAAGCAGTGGAAACAGTGAGTGGAGCCTTATTTTCTTGGGCTCCAACATCACTGCAGATGGTGACTGCAGTCATGAAATTAAAAGATGCTTGCTCCTTGGAAGAAAAGTTATGACCAATCTAGACAGCATATTAAAAAGTAGAGACATTACTTTGCCAACAAAGGTCCATCTCGTCAAGGCTATGGTTTTTCCAGTAGTCCTGTATGGATGTGAGAGTTGGAACTATAAAGAAAGCTCAGCACTGAAGAATTGATGCTTTTGAACTGTGGTGTTGGAGAAGACTCTTGAGAGTCCCTTGGACTACAAGGAGATCCAACCAGTCCTTCCTAAAGGAAATCAATCCTGGGTGTTCATTGGAAGGACTGATGTTGAAGCTGAAACCCCAATACTTTGGCCACCTGATGCGAAGAGCTGACTCATTTGAAAAGACCCTGATGCTCAGAAAGACTGAAGGCAGAAGGAGAAGGGGACAACAGAGGATGAGATGGTTGAAGACATCAACAACACGATGGACTTGAGTTTGAGTAGGCTCCGGGAATTGGTGATGGACACGGAAGCCAGGTGTGCTGCAGTCTATGGGGTCACAAAGAGTCAGACATGACTGAGTGACTGAACTGAACTGAACCACCCTTAAAAGAAAATTAAAACCCTAAAGACACCAGAGGTTAGTACAAAACAATGTTTTCTTTTCTAGTTCAGAAACCTTAACACATATTACAAATAACCCATAATATTCTATAATCATAACCTTGGTCAAACTGCCAAGGTTTCATTTGAGATGAAACATTTTTACTCAATTGAATACATTATTTAGTATAAATGTAAAATATTTGTAAAAATTATAAAAGTAATAACTATATGAATAAAACAAGTAAAACTTTCATCTGGAGGACCTTATCTCAGAACATAAAACATGTTCTTCCATGAGGTGGAAATAAAGTAATTCAAACACGATATTATACATGTTTCAGTGCTATTCTCCCAAATCTCCCCCACCCTCTCCCTCTCCCACAGAGTCCATAAGACTGATCTATACATCGGTGTCTCTTTTGCAGTCTTGTACACAGGGTTATTGTTACCAGTCCAGGTTTGATGCATGGTACTAGATGCTTGGGGCTGGTGCACTGGGACGACCCAGAGGGAGGGTAGGAGAGGGAGGAGGGAGGAGGGTTCAGGATGGGGAACGCGGGTATACCTGTGGCGGATTCATTTCGATATTTGGCAAAACTAATACAATATTGTAAAGTTTAAAAATAAAATAAAATGATTAATTTATTTAAAAAATAATAATAAAGTAATTCAAGAATGAATACATTTTCAGCCTGAGATACTAAAAACTGTCATCCTGAGTGATGTAAGTTTGACAGAGAAAGACAAATATCATACAAAATCACTTACATGTGTAATGTAAAAAAGAGATACAAATAAACTTACGTACAAAGCAGAATATTACAGATGTGGAAAACAAACTTATGGCTACTAAGGGGTAGTAGGGGAGAGATAAATTGGGGGAGATAAATTGAGACTGACATATACATACTACTATATATAAATTAGATCAGAAGCACCTACTATATAGCAAATGGAGCTCTATTCAATATTCTGTAATGGCCTATATGGGAAAAGAACATAAAAAAGAGTGCGTATATGTATATGCATAATTGATTTACTTTGTTGTACATCTGAAATGAACACAACCTTGTAAATCAATTACACTCCAATAAAAATTAAAAAAATAAAGGAAAACACAATTTAAAAAAATATATAATGAATACATTTTCAGACTGAGATATTCCAAATTACACTTGATAAAGTATAAATCATTCCTGACAGCAATCACATTTCTAGAGCAAGTAATCAAGAAAGAGGGAAAACTATTATATGTCTTTAGTTTGGAATTTTCCAAGAATATGCACATATTCAAACAATTCATCCTATTAAAATGTCGGGAATAATTTTCATTGACATATAATAAATAATAATCACTTTTAAAGTGGTTGTCAAAACCAAAATTTACTTGCCCATTTTAGCTTTGTTTTCATCTCAGAAGATAAAGCTGAACAACATTAAATTCCTTTATTAAAACTCAGAAACACATATTCCCTCATTTGTCTTGAGGAATAATCATAATACAACCACATAATTTGTTTTGATAGTTAATATAATCTGCTTTTTTCCATCAATCATTGGATATTTTTAGAACTTTTCTATATGATAGTATTTCTCTATGTAAATTGGAATTCAATTATTTCATTTTTGTGATAGTATTTTCCATATATAGAGACATTTTTCCTCCTTTCATTTTCTGTCAAGTGAGCTGTTTGATTCTTAAACACACACACACACACACACACACACACACACACTACTGATGCTATTCACTTTTTCACCCCACAAAGAAAGTTACTGGCTCTTATTCCTTATTCCTTAAGTGCACTCAACTGTGCCTTTTCTTGAAGGCCTATTTACAACTTTAGATATTAAGACATGGGACTAATAAATCTCAACCTGATCACTCTGTGATGCATCCTATTACATCAAAAAGAGTGATGAAAATGAAACAGTATAATGCAAAATTGAAAGTATTCATGTCCAATTCAATTATAAACATTCAGTTCAGATCAGTTCAGTAGCTCAGTCATGTCCAACTCTTTGCAATAAGAAAATAAAACTGGAAAGTATCTTGTGTAGTTTGCTAGTTCATTCATGACCTGCTAATACCAGGCATGGTAAATATTCTTAATATCAGAAATCTTGGAAAGTAGTCAACAGAAAAGGTAAAAAGTATCATTCTCAGGCCAAATCTATCTACTATCTGGTTTTGCAAATAAAGTTTTATTGAAACTCAGCTGTGTCTATTCATTTATGACTTTCACATACAAAGGTAGAGTTGAGTACTTGCTACAGAAATTGTATGTCCTAAAAAGTTTAAAATATTCACTATCTGGCCCTTTTCAGAAACAGTCTGCCAACCCTAGTTTTAGGTTCAAAAGAGTTCTCCTTTAATTGTCCTTTAAGCACTCTTTTTGTCTTATACTTCCTTCTAAGTCTAATGGTACTATATAGAAAACATAAGTTTCTGGTATGTCTTTCAAGAAATCTGGCAGTGTGTCAAGCAACTATCAAGCTTCAAGACAGATCGATGGTTAAACCAGGCTCCATGCCATCCTTGTTTGTCATCCAGCAGACCCTGGAATCTTAACCAATGTTGCTTTCCTCTTTAAAATTATCCTCACCCACTCTTACCTCTTGAAGTCACCCTTCTCCCAAGAATTAGAAAAACTCTTCTCTGCTCATCCTTGTCTTGCATCTCCTAAGAGACAAGTATTGCCATCCTTTTACTATAAGTAGTTTCCCAAATCACTTTTGTGCACTCAGTAGTTTCGGCAACAAAATGAGGCCATAGAGACTTCTTAATTCATAAAGCTTTCCCAGGTCTTATACCCAATCAGGCACAATTACTGGTGACCCGTTGTTGTAGGAGTAAATCACTTCCTCAAGTTGGTAACACCATGTGGCACAGGCATTTCCAGTGTTAAAATGAAACAGAAACAAATTGACAAACAAACCAAAATGATCTTGTTCTCTCACTATAAAAACAACCTGGAGACCTTCTAGAAATACAGAAAACTATGGCCACTTATTTTTCTTTTCCCTAATTTTCCAGTATAGAAATAGAATCTGATTCACCAGCCTAAGGAACTGCCAGGGTCAATTCCCTCAAAAGCAGAAATCCTGTAGAGACAGGAGACAGACACTAGACTACACAGAAAGTGTCACTTGGTGAGAAGCGCTATGTGGGGAGAGTGCTTTTGGAAAGGGCTGAGTTTAGAGGCATATAAAGGTATTAGGCCTGAAAAATAGAAGACAACTGCATGTCCTGCAGTCTAACACTCTCCCCACTGTGAATCTTTGGTAAAATTGAAAAACCAAACCAAAACACAGAATTTCTTATAGAATCTGGCAAAGAAGATGAATCTTTAGGTCTGAGTCTGATGACCCCTGGGTCTTAAAGTTCTTTGGAGATTTGGGGGTTGGAGGGAGGTTGGGATAGACAACAGAAGTAACACATTATAAGTCTATGAAAACAGCTTTGAGCTGTTCTAGGCTCTCATACAGAAATATGGGTAAATGTGTCAATATGTCCTATTGCAGAGAAGGGCCCCCATTTGGAATCTGATCATCGATTTCAATTTCTTAAACTGAAAAGAATTAGGAAATAGAGTTGTTAGACAGCCTGCATGGGTTCCAGTTTTATTAAACAGGTAGAAAGATGTACAGCTTTCAGTTCCTCAGTCCAGTTACTTCCAACTGGGCATAATAATCTTCCTCAAATGATTTTCCTTCAAAGTTGACCAGTCTTAGAACTGGCTGATTAACCAGATCGACTGTGCAAGCATTTGTCCTAGGGTTCTTGTGGCTTCAAACCACTGGGTAAAGAAATAGAGATTCGAGTGTCTCAGCAGGATTATTTTAATTACTGATTAACTTAATGCACTGAGCCAAATTGCAACTTTGTTCATTTCTTCATAAAATCTAGTTTTTCCCTCCAGTTTCTGTTGACATCAGTTGACCCCTGTCAAATAAGATTTGCTCCATGCTGTGTCTTGTACATAATTCTGTTCAATTTCTTTGTATCTAATTTCACCTTTATTATTTACTATTGTTTTATAGAGTCTTTTTCAAGGACTTTTCCATTAAAAGGTCATTTTTATTTGTTATTCCATTGTTTTTCCTGCAATTGTATATGATTTTATATATATATAAATCCAATGTATTTCTTGGAAGCTGTTTTTTCCACTGGCATTGACTAACATTTGTTCATTCCATAGCATTTTCATAATCTCATTGAAATGTTCGTTTTTTCAATAAAAACATTATTGCCATAATTGTAGTTTTTAATCCCAGAGTCTCACTAATTTTCATGAACAAAATGAATGATAATTCATTTATCAAGAATCTTTTTTACTCAGGACTCTTCTAAATCTTCAAGAATCTTCTTTACTCAAGACTCCACCTAAAGCAGAATATTGCTTTTCATTACAAATTGCCTTTAACTCAAGGTAACTAGGTATAACCATTTAACCCAAAATTTTGAGCCAAATTCCCATCTTAACATAATCTCATAATAGATATAACTACATAATATAAGTTACATTGCAAAACTTCTTTTTGTTATTTAAACTATTGTATATTTCCATTTTAAAATAAATGCATATTCACCTGTATAATAATTTCAACAAGGAAATTTGAAAAGAGTAATATCTATTACAGTCAGTAGAGCATAATGGGAAAAGCCCAAGTCTTTGGAAATCAGAAAATCATGTATTCAAATGTCTATTTGCATGAATTTAAGTAATATGGCTTTAAAATTTAGTTTCTTGATCTAAAATATGAGATTAAGGATAATTTTTTTATAGGGTTGCTGTGAGGATTAAATGAAATACATATCTAATGGAGCCTGTCGACATTAAGTGGCTGCCAGAACTATGGCTTCCTTCTAAGGCTAGAAGTCCCAAGATGTTCCCACTGCATAAAGATGTTACTTTGCTCTATGGGTATCCAGTGAAACCATCACTGCTTTCTAGAACAAAATTAACTGGGTAAGGGATTGGTAGCCAAACTATAAACAAATATAAGTGAGCCCATCTCTGAGATAGGTTCCATGGAGCAATGAACAGTAGTAATAATGCATATGATATAAACATAAGAACCCAATGAGACCCGCTTTCAGGAAGTAAACACACTCAGTTCAACTGACAAAGTGGTTACCAAGCTCCAGCTGTATGCTGAAAGTAACAAAGCTTAAGATACAATTTTTGTTTAAGATATAAATGGCCTATTTTATATCGCAGGCTTAGATGTTCTGAGACAAAACTGGGACTCAAGGCAAATGAAGCCAGGATGACAGATATGTCAAACCTCATTAGTTCTATCATCAACCTCAAGAGTCACTGTTATTTTCACAAAAATCAATAAAACTACTAAAGTGTATACATTCTTGTAATCATAGATGTGCCCTCTTTAAGCAATTGAATCTTTTCCCAGGGATTCAATTTCTATCTGTGTGTGACAACTCTCAAAGTGCCCTTATTTGTGACTTTATTTTAAGGCATAATTTATTCTATCAGTTTACTGAGAAAAACACTAATAACATATAACATGTCACTTTTAAATGTTACTTTATATATATTTACTGGAAAGCAGTGATGTCATATACCTATAAATCACAAATATGGACTCCCTGTAAGAGTGTGCCAGGGACAAAAAAAGATGCTGATCACATGTTTGTGGATGGTGATCTCACAAAGCAGCTGCATTATTTTGGTCTTTCCAGAGGACCCTGTATTGGAAAGATCTATGTTCCATCCAGGAGTTCCTAACAAATATTTATTTATAAGTGCAATAATGGACCTAATCACAGGATAGATCAGCCTTTGTAATCTCAAATCTCTCAAATAAAACTTATCTAAAGAATTAAAGCAATTTTATTAATGGCCAGTGTCACTTCAGAATAAATTGTTCTGACCAACTATGTCATTCTGTGAAAAACGAAAACCTTTCAGTTGGCTAAGGTCAATACAACAGCAAATGAGTGCCTTCCCTTGCACTAGCCACATCCCCATCAACCTTGAAAGCTCATTTTGTGTCCCTCTTCTTCCATGATACCTTCCTAATCACTTCAATCCACAAGGGCCAGTAACTTATTAGAATTACAATAATCCTTACTGCCTCTATAACAAATTTGGTACTTAATCAAAGCCAGGTAAACTTTCACATGATGGATAAATGGAGACATGGAAGTGATCAAACAAACCAAGGTCTTACAGCTGTTTGTGTCAAAATCAGAAAACTACTAGAGTTTATGGGGTTTCATGCCAAGTTTTTCCCCACTACTTTATATGTTCTCTGCCCACGGCTCTGAATTTTATTTCCTTTTCAGAATGTTTTTGTCTCTCACAATGAAAACACAAGCTATTTAAAGAAGGATGGAACTTGGGAGGTGAGCTGGAAAGGAAATAAAGGGGAAAGTTTCAGGCACGTTGCTAACTTCTTTACTTCTACTATTTATTCTACTCAATACATTATTCCTATAAACATCTTTCCTTATTTTACAGATAAGAATTTGAGACTTAGAAAGATAATGTTAGTTGGCCAAACCTACTCAGATGGCAAGATGGAGAGTTTAGACACTTTGGGAAAATGGGAAATCATTGGGCTGGGCTTTTCCTTATTCTCTCACATATTAAGTATGTGTACCCATTTATTTATAGCAATCTCACATTCCTAAGAAATGTCCTATGAAATTACAATTTCCTGAAGGCATAATAACAGAAATAACAGAGAAATGGAGTAGGAAATTTTTAATCACAATATTTACTGTATAGCAACAGAGAATATTAAAAGGGGCTTTGAAATCAATAGAAATGGAACAATCTTTTTTTGCCCTTATTGGCATGGGTTTCGGCAGTTGTGAAGTACATCAGATGCTCATCACATTATGTTTCTATTATGCAGCTAGACCATTATCAATAAAAGGAAAAACAACCTATTTGCTAAGACTTCCATTAACTAAATAGGTCTCAAGAAGGAATGCAAAGTGACATTTTTGCTAATGCCTTTCCTTACGTGAGAATGGAATCAAGCTGAAGATTTTTCTGAGAATGGAAATAAGCCAGTAAATGTGGTCTGTTTACTCCCTACCAGCATTAAGAGACAGTAGAGTGATATGTATCTCCTTCAGTCCTATGTAAGTTTGGGAGATTTCTTTGCTAACTATTGGCTACAATAATGACACTGAGTTTATTTTTTAAATTTTGTTCAAAAAATATAATATATATGTTCATATAGGTAGCTAAATCTGAAGTATTTAATTGTATAATTACATGCGATATATAGTACAATTATAAACTATATGAGAAACTATACACTATACAACTATAAACTACAGAGAAACTACTAAACTTTAAAACTACAATAACCCATTTATAATTTCAATTTAGAAAAAACTCGGAATATAATTTTAAATAACCTGGGACTATTTTTACTTTAAGTTACTACTGATTTTTACTCCCTGCCAAAGGTCTCTAATTATTAAAGAACAAGAAAAACTAAATCTTAAATCAGGTTACTTAGTTCTAGGAAACGATTATACATGATGAACCAAGAAGAATCTGAAAATCTGCAGAAGATACCAATTCTCCAAATTACATACTCTTCATGTAGACTACTACTTGCTCCCACATAAAAATCTTGCTCCAGTAAGAGCTAGGATAACATAAATCATAGGCTCTAAATATGGAAGAAACCTAATTATTCACCACACCCCCACTCTATTCAAGCTTTGCCACAGAACTTTTTCTCACAAGGCAAATGCTAAAAGCCTCTGTACATAGCCTTGCAGCTGAAAAAAAAAAGTAACAATGTCACTAAGAGTTCAGTATAGAGAAAAAAAGCCATCATCATTTCAGCCAAGCTTTCTGTTTGTGAAATGTTCTGACACTCAAAAAATACTGTAGGAATATAAGATATAACAGCCTTCAAAAACACAGCTTGAAAATAATTATCTGATAAAAATGAATAAATATTAATAATTAGAAAAATTTGTTCATATACATTTAAGTATTATATAAAAACATCAACTTGTTCAAATGTTTTACTTCTGAAGAATTCTGCATAGAATCTATTAACAAATCTTATTTGAAAAGAACCAAGCAAGATCATACTTACAAAGAACCTTAAGTTGAATCCTGAAAAGGATAAATAATAAATCCTAACATTAAAAAAATCAAGTGCAACACATTTTAATATTTCTATATGAAAAAAATATTTATATATGAAATAAGATTGACAATAAACAAATTGGGAGCCAACTCTAATCATCCATGTGAACAAAAATAATGAGTACCTAACTGTGACTAAGCCAGATCCAGGAGGCTCTGAGAATCAAGTCTTCAAGGCTTGGAAAAGGTTTAGCCTTGCGAGTACGGATAGGAAAAAACATAAAAAGGCAAGTCCAATATTCTGAGTCCGAGTAACTGGAGAATGTCACTGGCATTAATAAGAATAACGGGGATTCTTGGAAGAAGAAAATGAATTTGGTTTGGACACGTGACTTCTGAGGTTCCAGAGGAAATTACGATGGCGTGAAAAGCAGACAGGACTAGAGACAGAGATTCAGAAACCACGCATGTAAAGGAAATTGTTTGAACCATTGGTACAGAGGCGATGGAAAAGGGAGACAGTAGAAAGAGAGGCCCAGAAGGCCCCAGCACGCTGGGGAGAAGTGAGCACAAGGAGAAAACTGTGTGAGCAGCTTATTTGGCGTAGGGGTGGCTGGACCAGTGCTACACCCTGATTTAAAACATCTGTTTTCAGCCCTCCTCTGCTGCAAAAATAAATACATAAATAAAAATCACTTGTGTACCTTCAGAATGAAATTGGAAACTGTCCAGTTCTTGGCACAGTTCAAGCAGGATAGGTAAAGACAAGAATCCTGAAGGGAACGATCCCTGCTCTGAACAGTAGGAAGTATCAGCATCAGACAAAGCCCAGAGTGGTCCTACGGTGCACAACAGCTATTGGGGCGATAAGCACAAGGCATCATTCCTGCTGCTGAGTCACACTATATTTATTCAAAGAGAAAAAGAATAGGAAAGTACATTCATGGATCTGGATGAAAGCACTCAACAATCTGATCTAGAAACTGTTACACAGGAAAAAAAAATGCACTGATGAAAAAGAAGAAACAATTTTAACTCTAAGAGCTGGGACTATGTGATCTATTATTTTCTTTGAAAATGCAAGCTCAGTTTGAACCTAAGTCTCTCTGGACAGAATTTTCTTTTCTCCTCAGATTCCTCCTCAGGAGCTAAAATAGATTTGCCAAGTACTCAGGGTCCTCACAGGGTAGTTGCAGAGAAATAAGCAAAATATTGTTTATGTCCTGTGGTTTCTGTTTTCCCTTCAGTGATCACAATGACCAGATGGGGAAAGAACTATGCCCTCTGTGGTGATGCCTTCAGACTGACACATTGGACAGACCCTCGAGAAAAAAGGACAGCTCTCCACAAGGATCAAGCATGTGATAAATTGAATAATTGCAGCGAGGTTAGGAAAATCCCCTTCACCTGGGAAAGGCTTTATCTCATTCCAGAAAGTGGCAGGGAAAGAATACATTTTAAATCTCCACATCCAGAAGGTGATGGTCAAACCACTAGGCAAAATTCAACAGAGCTGTAACATTTTACCCAAGGTTCAAAAATGTCTCAGAAAGAAAAATATATAAATGACTCATTTTTTTCTTGTCTCTTCTCATTAAAAAATCAAATTAGTGGCTGGGGGTGGGGGGTGGAGTCTACACGTTAGCTCTTCCATTTACAGAATCAGCCACCTACAAGGTACTTGATGTTTGAACTATCTGTCCGCTGATACCCAAATTCCTTCCAGCTCTAGATTCTATTATTTTGAGTTTGTCTGAGAAAAGGGAAACTTCTCTGAGAATCCAAGTCTAGGGAGGTGCCCAGGGCTATTATAGGATGTCCCCCACAAATGATCCCAGGACATGTATTGTGTGGCAGACTCTCTGAGTTCTTGGAGCTTCTGCTGAAGCCTCTAGAATTCTGTGGCCAGTGGCCTATCTCACCCACTTGAATAAGGAGCAAGCATAGAAAACTAGCTTTGTGCTGTTTGCCTGCCAGTGTCTAAAAGAAACCCCACAGACAGATGTTATTCCATATTTAAGGGTGATCTACAAAACACCTACACACCCCTGTATCAGTGGGCCACAGTAAAATGTGGGGCCACGGAGCTTCTGTGATTGGTCATGCACTGTTTCTTCCAGCATAGTAAAGAGGGACTTGTAATCTCTAGTCACAATTTTAAGATCTATTCCTGGCCTGCACGACTCATAAAGTGTTCCTTAAGCTTCTCCAGGGAGTAATTTACATAGGCAACTGGTAATCATTAACTGGGCGACTGCAAATACAGGCAATAGAGGATAAATGAATGTAGAGCTTTCTCTTTTAATCACACAGCTCACCTCTAGATTCAGAGCGAAAAAGTTCTCATCCCCAAGGACCCCCTGCTCTGTTGTAGAATTCTAAACAGAAAGCTGTATATCTTGTTCTTCAGCATACCAAAACCAGTTAAAACAGTTAGGAAAAAAAAAAAAAAACCTTAGATATGTACTTTCTGATGAAGAGAAAAATGAAGCTAAGTTTCACACACATAGAAACACAGAAGAAACAAAAATACAAATTTCTATTCTCAGGCATAATAAACATTTATTACATCCCTACTGCATGCAAGTCACTGGGCTAAGCACACTTTATACGTTGTCTCTTTTAATCTACATAACCATCCTACAAGGTAGCTGCTAATATTATCCTCATTTTAGAGATGAGGCAGTTGAAGCTAAAGAGGTTAAGCAATTTTCTCAGGGTCACACAGCTAGAAAAACAGCAAGCAGGGACAGTCTTTATTCTTCTAGTCTTTTTAAACCTCAAGAAGTTAAATGATTCAATCTTGTCAGAAGACAAACTGGTTAAGAATTAGAAGCAACATGTACCTCCCAAGAATTTTCTAGATGCCAGGTACTTCACTGGACACTTCACATACTTTTTTCATGTGGCCCATATAACAGCACCCAGAATAGTTATTATTGCCTCCAATTTACAGGAAAGATCACTGGGGATTCTGCCAGCCCCATGATCCATCACAGCCTCTGTCTCAGGTCACCTCACCCTGTAAGCAAAGACTCTCAGCTCTCAACTTGGAGTCCGTTGAGAGTCTGTGCCCCTGGCTCACTGTGTCATACAGTTTTCTCTCTCCTCCTCCACCACATCCTTAAAATAATAGAGTCTGGAAAGCGGGGTGTCTTTTTTTCCCCCTCTGTTTCATATATTCTTCTCTGGCTCATCAAAGACTTAATAGTGGAGAAATTTCTCTCCTCCTTTTGTTGGGAAGAAAAAGATACTTAGAAGATCTCGTCTCAAGAAAATAGCCCAGGTTGTGTGATTATAATTGCGTTCTCTAATCCTACTCTTGAATGACAGAAACTGAATATTCTCATGGTCTTTTCTTAACAAATTCTAATCATCACCCACTCCTATCACCCCAAGCAGATGGATCTCGTCATAGACTAGGATGAGTTTCGTTCCCAAAAAGGCAAAAGAGAAGTGTGCACAATTATTTTTAAATCTCACCCTCAATACATAGGTACCAATCTCCTCACCAATATTATCAGAATATGGAACTGAAGCTTTTCATCTTTGTGTTACTGCATTACATTAGGTGTTGAATTAATGTTTACAGAGTGAATTTTTGTTAAGTGTTATCTGGGCACGAAATGTTGAGACTGACACCACAATACAAATTAGTTTATCAGAACAATTAAAGAAAGGCCCAAGGGATTAGGACACCAGGATATAAACTCTAAGAGAATGAGGACCTTATCTTTCTAGTAAGCACCTAGGACAGGGACAATAGAGCAGGATCCCCATAAACATTAGCTGAATGAATGCTTCATAAAGCAACTCTTCCTAGAGGAAGCAGAAGAGAAAAATCTTAAAATGTTGGAAAAATAGGCCTGATTCAATTATAGGTAAGGAGCCCCAGAAGGAGGCTCTGGGAAAGTGGGGAGAATTATGAGAGTATGGTGTGTCTGGAGACAAGCAGAACAGGATCAAATGAGAAAAATTAAAATTACGTGGACACAAGATTCTTAATTGTGAATGAGAGTTTTAATTCCTTAACAGTTGCTCAAGATGAACAATTAGCTTCCTGTATGTGGAAAGTAGATGAGAATGGAGATCCTGATTTTGATAAGGAATTGTATTTTGTTGAGAGTATGAACATGGTGCAGTTACAGGGCTCCTAGTACCAGCTGTCCACATTTGAGAAAACATACATGGGATACACGTAATGGGCAGTGCTGGCATGCGCAGGAAGCCTTACGCCCCTCACCCTGATTGAGTGTTGGAAATTGCTCCTCTTTATAAGGAATATTATATCAAGAGCTATCAGGTATCCATTGCAGGCCAAGTAACAAAGCAATGACATGTGTTCTCATTTTTCAAATGGCCAAACTGATGCTACTGACAAGCTCTACCCTGGAAAATAATAACACAAGCTTGTTTAGGTCACATACACAAACACTCCAAGTGCACACACATAAGGCAAAACTCTCCTTATAATAAAAGGAAGTTTATTATCTTTGTCTCCCTTTTTATAGACCTGAGATCTTTTTATGGCTCCTGACCAAGAACTTTTCCAGGTTGCCACTGAGAGGAAAGATGTTAATTATCTACTTAACACTTCCTTTTTAGACTCTCAGTAGTATCCACTCTTCATTTCTCTGCCAAGGTAATTCTTTGTCTATTATCAGAGCTCTGAGGTCCTTATGCAACCATTCTGACTTGAAGCTGTGAACCAACCTGGTCAAGATATAAGGGAAGAAGGACGTGCATACATAGTTAGGATGGGTAACACATCTCTCTTTAAAGTGTTAATGAAATATTCAGGAGTAAGCAGGATATCATTTTACCTGATCTTATATGAATTCTCTCCTTAACCTGCGCTACTGCCATCTTCTTAACATGCTACTTACAAAACCAAGATTCCTGTGGGGCTTAAATTAGAAGTAACAGGCAAATAACTACTTTTAAAGCATTTCAACTAGAAAAGATCTGATTCTGTCCATATGTGTCATTCCCACTAGTTGCTGTTGGGGTCAACAAGATCAGCCTGACTTTTACTGTTCCCAACATGACTTAAAACAAAATGAAAACACACAGAGAAATTAGTATTTTAGATGCAAACTGAGCTTTGAATATATACATTTAATTTTTGGTAAGTAAGAAGTCACTTGATTTTCCACAAGGTTATTCTTGGAATTTCAATGTAGCAAATTTTAATGAGAAACCTAAGAATTTGAGAGGAGAAAGAAGAATCATAAAGTAAATTTGAGAGAATGACTTTGTGATGTGTTGGAAGAACACAAGACTGGGAAGTAGGAGACGCAGTCCAATGCAGACTAACTCCAGTCAGTGACTAACATTCCCATTCCTTATGAGCAGAAATGATGAATGTATTGGAAGTAACGATTTTTACATTACCCTCTATTTTTAAATTCTATGGTTTTATGGATTCTCATTATATTTGCTTTTTTGTTAAAAAAAAAAAAAAACACTAACACATGGATTTTTATTCCTGCTTGATTCTTTATAAAAGTGGAAGTTTTGCTTGATCATGTTAACAATTTTCTTTTGTAAGTACAAGAAGCTCTTCAATTTCAATGTACTTTCTTGTATCTTATCAAAGTCACCATAAGCCTTTAAAAATCAAGAAATCAATAAAAAGTGATACTATCAGCCTACCAATATTTTAAAAATTATTTTCCAAACATTAATTTTTTTTGTAGTGACCCAAGCTTTAAGCTTTTTCTTTTGTGTTGACAATCGACTGACAAAAGGCATTCTCAGCTTTGCTCTTCTTATTCAATGCTATAAAAATAGTGCATCGGAAGTGAAATGCATTTTCCTCACTTCAATATGGAGGGAAACATAAAGCTGCCTGTTAACAAATGAAAACCGTATGAAAGTATTTTCAAGGCATAACTACCAACAGAGTTAACAACAAGGTAATCACCAGGCTTAAGAGAACCCTTGATTTTTTTTTTAACATTAGTGATTCATATTCAGAAATCATTATTGTGTGTAGGTTTGGTTCACACAAAAGAAAATCACTGACTTTTTAAAAATTATTTATTTTCTTTTTTTAATTTTTATTTATTTATTTATTTGGTTGTGCCAAGTCTTGGTCTCAGCATATGGGAATTTTTAGTTGTGGCATATGAACTCTTTAGTTGCAGCATTTGGGACCTAGTTCCCTGACCACGGACTGAAACCTGGCCTCCTCCATTGAGATTTGGGAGTCTTAGCCACTAGACCACCAGGTAAGTCCCAACATTTTTGTTTATAGATGATAAAATACAGACTGAGTATCACTTCCAACAGAAGTACTAATTCCTAATGAGCTAATTAAAGAAAACTGAATCATGGCAGAATGTATTGAGTGAAAGATGTCTCTAAAATCACATCCTAGGTAGATAACCCTAAGGCAGGAGTCCTCAACCTCTGGGCCACAGACCAGTACCTCCTGTCAGATCAGCAGCAGCATTAGATTAGAAATAAACTGCACAGTAAATGGAATGCACTTTAATCATCCCGAAACCATCCCTGCCCACTTCCTCAGTCCTTGGAAAAGTTGTCCTCCATGAAACAAGTCCCTGGAGCTGAAAAGGTTGGGCACCACTGCCCTAAAGGTTAAAAACACGATATATTTGCCTCTACATCCTATTAGATTATCCCAGAAATTGTACAACAGATTAAAGACAATAAATATTTTTTTAATTACAAACTGTTGGCATTCATTGAATGAATGAATGAACGACAGATGAACTGACTGGCTGATAGACTAAAGACAACCTACTAATAGACTGATCAATTAACTTTAAATGAATCATTTAATTTTACAAAACATTTCAGATCTATATTTCCTCACAGAATTCAAAGACAGAAAATACTACTGTAACTCAAACCTGGTCATTTATTTGCAATCAGTGTGTAAAAATACTTGGGAGCTCAGGTACATTCTTTTCCAGGGGAAAAAAAAAATATTGAATAGTGCTAGTTCAAAGTTATTCACTCAGCAAATATTGACAGACTGCCTACTAGGATAAGAGCACCAGGGTATGGAATCATAGATGGAAAGCTTAGAGTCTGCCTACAAGTTTGTTTTCTAGCTACTCAGATAATCATACATAATTATATGTGTTCACATACAAAAAAAGAGCAGACAAATAAGTGACTTCCAAAATAGAGAGTTATTTAGGAGTGCAATGAGATCTCAAAAAGATGAGTGAAGGTGGTATTTCATCTTGAATATGCAGGGATTTCAAAAAAAGCTCAATGAGCAAGAAGAAGAAGGATCAAGAGGCTGACATTCAGTCAGTATGCTTCAGTTTGAATATGGAAGTTGTTAAAATGTTGAGATAATTGCATGCTAGGTGGTAATTGGGAATATTTTCACTTCTCCATTTTTATTTTCTCACGTATAGAATGACACATAATTTTACAAAAATGCATTAAGTATGCTCATGTTGCTTCTTTCATTTTTCCTCATTTCCTTTTTTGTCTGATTCCTCCCTTTGGTTTTCCCATTCACATCCATATTTCCCACATATATCCATGCCTTTTCTTTTCCAGGGATCTATCTCAACAATCAGTAGTTCTTCTCTGGAGTCATATAATCTCATACAGAGCTATACCTAACAAGGCGTGGGCACACATATACACACAGACTCATTCAGAATACTCACACAGACATAACATGCATACACATATTTACACACGTATTTTATATCTATGTTTTTACTTATTGTTTTCTTGTTCAACAATATCTTTTAGAAAATCCTCTAAATCATCTGCTATAGTCCCACTTTGTTTTCTTAATATAGATAAAATGTTACATGGCATGAATATATAATTTATTCAATGATTCTCTTAATAGAAACTTACTGTATTTCCTTTTTTTTTTTTTTTGCTAAAACAAACAACACTTAAATAAAGAACCACTTACTTATGTCTTTGCACATAGTGCTTTTATGTATATGGGATAAGATCTTAGGAGTATACTGCTTGTGTGTATATATTTAATTTTAACAGATTGCTTTCCAAAAAGGCTGTAATGCTTCTCATTTCCACCAGCAATGTATGAAAGTACCCTTTCCCCCACAGCCCAGCCAACACTATATGCAAAAGCTCTATTCTATTTCTGCCAGGCTGATGAGTGTGAAGAGATAGATCGCTTATTTTCAAATTGCCTTTCCCTGACTGAGAGTAAATGTGAACATCTTTTCATATGCATATTGGCCAAATGCCCTGAAAAATGAAGAAGTTTAGTTTTTCTTCTTTTTAGGGATACCCCATAGGGCTTTTTAAAGTATACCTAAAAACAAGTTTATCTAGCATACCCATGTGAGTAAAATGGGATTCTCTCTAGATATTCAAAACTAAGCCAGACTGGAAAAGATACTCAGCTGTGCTCCCCAGAGTCATTGAGGAATTCTCTAGTTCCAACCTGAAGTATCTAAGAGCAGCGGTCCCCAATCTTTTTGGCACCTGGGATCAGTTTCGTGGAAAACAAATTTTCCACAGACCAGAGTGGATGGGTGGTTTCAGGGTGATTCAAGCACATTATACATATTGTGCATTTTATTTCTATTACTATTATACCACCTCCACCTCAGATCATCAGGCATTAGATCCCAGAGGCTAGAGACCCCTACTAAGAGGGTTCAACATGGCCAAGGGTTTGTCTTGGGGTTTGTGGACTGAGTAAGGCACAAAGACTTAAGTCCATTGGTGGAGTTAGCTGGGCAGTCAGCACTGCCTTCAGACTTTTTATATTTAGCATGTACTGTAGTACACAACAGAGAAGGCAATGGCACCCCACTCCAGTACTTTTGCCTAGAAAATCCCATGGACGGAGGAGCCTGGTAGGCTGCAGTCCATGGGGTCTCTAGAGTCGGACACGACTGAGCGACTTCACTTTCACTTTTCACTTTCATGCATTGGAGAAGGAAACGGCAACCCACTCCAGTGTTCTTGCCTGGAGAATCCCAGGGACAGGGGAGCCTGGTGGGTTGCCACCTATGGGGTCATACAGAGTCAGACACAACTAAAGCGATGCAGCAGCAGCAGCAGCAGTAGTACACAAGCCCATCTGCTCTCTGGCAGGACACATCCCATGTAGTAATAAAACCAAGAGACACTGAGGTACTACGGCAGCATGACGGTTCATATGAATCCCCATAAGAGTCATATGAATTCCCATAAGAGTCATATGAAAAACAATTCAAGGAAAATACAGAAAGACTCCATTATGAATTCTAAGAGGTTTTCCTGGTCATGTTCTAATGTTGAAGAATTCAGGGAGAAATATATACCTGACATTAAAATCATGTCCTGTGATTTTCAATGGTAAAGAAATATTTGTGAGCACTATATTGAATTTATATTCAAAAGCACCTCTGTTATTTTTTTCCTTTTGTCTTTTTACTCAGGAGTAAGGGTGGAGTAAATATGGAAGGCTGAGGTTATTTCTTTCCAAGAATATACTCAATGAAATTTTAAATGAAGTGTTTCTCTAAAAAGACTGAAAAAGAAAGGAGGACTTCATCAGGTAGGTCATAAAAGTGCTAAACATGGAGAAGTCAGAGCCATAATGATGCTCCAAATTAGCTTCCCCGAGGAGGGGATTCTGGCCATAACCTTTGTTAAGTGCTGTAATGTGTAGTAAGTAAAATGCATTATTCATGTAATACTTGAACATACTCTGGGAATTTCTGAAGGACTCCAGGAGGAAAATACGGTTTGTCTTTCAGGTGATGAGAAGAATCTGGATCCTGATTTCAAGCAAATAATACAATTCAAGAGCAGCTTGCATTGATTTCATAATCTTTAGACTCTCCCTTCCCTCCCCAGTAAAAGCAGAGGAAATATAATTTAATCAGTTGGGTAAGAGCCTGTGCTGATTATCTGAGCCCTCTCCTGAATTCTCAAAGGTGGGACTGCCATTCCTAATGCAGGATTTGCATTCAGCCTGCCTTTGCTAAGTACACAACTGCTGTTATTTGTGTATGCGAATTATTTCTTCTATAACAAGGCTGGAATTACATTCGGGAATTTAACTCAAATTAAGTATTCATAACAGGAGCAACTTCTTTTAATGTCATATAAAGCACCATTGATACTTAAAACATAGACTGTCACAAAGTATCCTGCCTCTCCCTGCATACCTTAGGTTCTAACCCCATCATTAAATTTTCTGTCAAAATATTTTCTAAGTTATTACCAATGGAATGAAGGGAATTCAGGTGAGAGTCGATGCTTATTTCTTAAAAATTCTGTTTTTTTAAAAAAGAATATTCAGCAGATATTTACTCCCTTTTCTTTGGAAACTTGGTGGCACAAACGGCCCAAGGATGCTTTCAAAAAGAACGAGAATGTATTTAGGACACATTACTTGTATTTGTGTGCTTACATGCTAAGTCGCTTCAGTTGTGTCCAACTTTTTCAGACCCTAGGGACGGTAGCCTACCTCCAGCCGGTTCCTCTGTTCATGGGATTCTTCAGGCAAGAATACTGGTGGATTGCCATGCCCTCTTCTAGGGGATTTCCCAACCCAGGGATGGAATCCATGTCTCTCATATCTCTTTACCACTAGGCAGGTTCTTTACCACTAGTGCCACCTGGCAAGCCCTACTTGTACTTAAGTGTTACTTACTGAAGTTGGCTACTCAGTAATCAGAAAATATACCCAGGATGATACTAATAACTTCAAATATTACTCAGCAAGGTAGTGGTCTTTAAACTTTCAGAACTCATGCTTGGAGCCTCAGTTTCTTATCTCTAAAATGGAGGTGATGCCTATGGTAAACTAAATTATGACAAAGGAGGCAAGAATATACAATGGAGAAAGGACAGTCTTTTCAATAAGTGGGGCTGGGAGAACTGGACAGTTGCATGTAAAATAATGAAATTAGAACACTCCCAAAGACCATGTGCATGTGTTCATGCTAAGTCATGTATGATCTGTGCTACCCTATGGACTGTGGCCTGCCAGGCTCTCCTCTGTCCAGGGGGATTCTCCAGGCAAGAATACTGGCATGGATTGCCATCTACATGAAAATAAACCCAAGATGGATTAAAGACCTAAATGTAAGGCCAGATACTATAAAACTCTTAGAGGAAAACATAGGCAGACCACTCTCTGACATAAATCAAAGCAAGATCTGTTTTGATTCACTTCCTAGAGTAATGAAAATAAAAACAAAAATAAACAAGTGATACCTAATTAAACTTAAAAGCATTTGCACAGCAAAGGAAACCATAAACAAAAAGACAACCCACAGAACAGGAGAAAATATTTGGAAATGAAGCAACTGACAAGGAGTTAATCCCCCAAATTTTCAAATTTTTTGAGGCTCAATATGAAAAAAACAAATAAGTCAAAAAATGGGTGGAATATCTAAACAGACATTTCTCCAAAGAATACATACAGATGGCCAAAAAGGACAAGAAAAGATGCTCAACATCACTGATTATTAGAGAAATGCAAATCAAAATACAATGAGGTGTCCACCTCACACCAGTCAGAATGGCCACTATCAAAAAAATCTAAAAAAACAAATGCTGGAGAGGACGTAGAGAAAAGGGAACTTCCTTCTCTGTTGGTGGGAATGTAAATTGGTACAGCCACTATGGAGAAGAGTATAAAGGCTCCTTAAAAATCTTAAAATGGAGCTACCATATTATCTAGCAATCCCATTCCTGGGCATATATCTGGAGAAAACCATAATTCAAAATGATCATGCACCCCAATGTTCACTGCAGCACTATTTACAATAGCCAGGCCATGGAAGCAACCTAAAGGTCCATCAACAGAGGAATGGATAAAGAAGACATGGTACATATATACAATGGACTCAGCCATAAGAAGAACAAAATAATGCCATTTACCACAACGTTCATGGACACAGAGACTGTCATACTGAGTAAAGTAAGTCAGACAGAGAAGGACAAGTATTGTATCGTATCACTTATATGTGGAATCTAAAAATGTGGTACAAGGGAACTTACCTACAAAACAGAAACAGAGTCATACATACAGAAAACAATCTTACGGTTACCAGGGAGAAAAAGAGGGAAGGATAAATTGGAAGATTGGAATTATATTCACAGTATTACATATAAAATAGATAAGTAAAAGGAACCTACTGAATAACAACAAACTCTACTCAATACTCTGCAGTGACCGGTATGGGAAAAAAGTGGATACATGTATATGCACAACTCGTTCACTTAGCTGTACAGCAGAAAATAACACATTGTAAATCTACTCAAATGAAAATTTAAAAAATAAGTACAATAAAATGGGGGTCTTGGACCCGCTGTGAGCTTAAATGAGATAACATAGGAAAAGTACCTCTTCTGTGTCTGACATGTAGCAGACATTAAATAAATAATAACCATCATCACTATTTTTAATTTCACCATTATTATCTTAACAAGGGTCCACACTCTAGAAATTAGAATAACTCATGTTCTTCTATGCATTTTCTCTCCATAAGAAGTAAAGCAGAGCTGGGAAAGGCTGCTTGAGAGTTATTGCAGAAGAGTGATGGTTCTTCATGCTGAAGGAAATAGTCTCATTACAGCATGTGTTGCCTGCTCTAGGTCCAACAGTGGGCTTGGAGAATCCATATCTCGATCACAGAACCGCAAAATTCAACTAAATTCTACCAACATCTACTGAAATGAAAGAATCAGAAGATTTACTGTCAGAAGTCTAAACCAGCTTCAAACTCCTCATTATTTGGACCATTTGGGAAAAGCTATTTAACCTTTCTCAGCGTGTTTCCTCATCTGTAAAAGGAGACTAAGAGTCCCTACTTTTTAGGCTTATGATAGGAATTAAATAAATATGGTGTGTGCAAGTGTACACAAAATGCAAACCATTAAACAAGTGTATTTATTTGTGCAAACTGCAGTGAGACATGTCCCAGGTTCAACCACACTATTCCATGGTCCCTCTAAGTCCAAACCTACCTGTCACACCTGTGTATTGATTCAGAACTTATAAAATGTGTTCATGGTACCTGTATGATCTCTAATTATCTCAGAACTTAAGCCATCCTTCTATGTTACTGGTGAGCCTAAATACCCTCCCCACCACCCCAGCCCCATCGCACAGGCATGTATGAGATTTTGGTAATTTAGTAGAGCCATTAACTAGACAAAGAGTGAAAGAGATATACAGAATAGAATAGGATGTTTATCAGAAAAAGGAAATGGAAGTGAGTCCTGTAAAGGTGGGACGGTGATAGGAAAAGATCCTATACTACTATAAAGAATAGATCATGTGATAGAACAAAGAAAGAGAATGAGTAAAAACAGTTTGCTGCCTAGGCTGAGGAAGAAGAAAAAAGATCAGGCATCAGAGCTGTCCACAGGGAAGGAACGAGTCAGAGTAAGGTAAGTCAGAGGAAAAACAACGTAAGTTGTATGAGAGGATTTCTTCTTTCTAGCTTAGGTAACTAACTGAGACTCCTCTCTGCTCTTAAAGGCTAAAGAAGTCTTATAGACATGAGTACATTATAAATGGCACAGTCAAGATTTTTCAGTAAAGATTTGAAACTTCCTTGGCATGTCAGGGTGACCCTGTTACTGAAGTTCTCAAATGAATAAGAGAAAATGGAAAATAACCTGAGTTTGGGGGCTCATTCTCTTCTAGATTTCATAACTGTTATTTTGCAGATGCTGTTTAGCGTAGCTATTTCTCATTCAATTGATATTGAAAAAAAGCAAGAGAGTTCCAGAAAAACATCTGCTTTATTGACTATGCAAAAGCCTCTGACTGTGTGGATCGCAACAAACTGGAAAATTCTTAAAGAGATGGGAATACCAGGCTACCTTAGCTGCCTCCTGAGAAATCTGTATGCAGGTCAAGAAGCAATAGTTAAAGCCAGACATGGAACAACAGACTGGTTCCAAATAGGGAAAGGAGTACATCAAGGCTGTATATTGCCATCCTGCTTATTTGACTTATATGCAGAGTATGTCATGTGAAATGCTGGGTTGGACGAAGCACAAGCTGGAATCAAGATTGCCAGGAGAAATATCAATAACCTCAGATATGCAGATGACACCACCCTTTTGGCAGAAAGTGAATAAGAACTAAACAGCCTCTTGATGAAAGTGAAAGAGGAGAGTGAAAAAGTCAGTTTAAAACTCAACATTCAGAAAACTAAGATCATGGCATCTGGTCCCATCACTTCATGGCAAGTAGATGGGGAAACAATGGAAACAGTGACAGACTTTATTTTGGGGGACTCCAAAATCACTGCAGATAGTGACTGCAGCCATGAAATTAAAAGACACTTGCTCCTTGGAAGAAAACCTATGACCAACCTAGACAGCATATTA
>NW_011494731.1:26149-58440 GCF_000754665.1 Bison bison bison | reverse complement strand
AAAAGCAAAGATATTACTCTGCCAACAAAGGTCCATCTAGTCAAAGCTATGGTTTTCCCAGTAGTCATGTATGGATGAGAGTTGGACTATAAAGAAAGCTGAGTGCTGAAGAATTGATGCTTTTGAACTGTGGTGTTGGAGAAGACTCTTGAGAGTCCCTTGGACAGCAAGGAGATCAAACCTGTCAGTCCTAAAGGAAATCAACCCTGAATATTCATTGGAAGGACTGATGCTGAAGCTGAAACTCCAACACTTCGGCCACCTGATGTGAAGAACTGACTCAACAGAAAAGACCCTGATTCTGGGAAAGATTGAAGGTAGGAAGAGAAGGGAACAACAGAGGATGAGATGATTGGATGGCATCACTGACTCAATGGACATGAGTTTAAGCAAGCTCTGGGAGTTGATGATGGACAGGAAAGCCTGGCATGCTGCAGTCTATGGGGTCGCAAAGAGTCAGACACAACTGAGCGACTGAACTGAACTGATATTGAGGACATGGCCATTTCCATTATGAGAATTTGAAGAAAGAGGAACAAACGGTTATTGATGAAAGGGGATTAGCAGAAGGAACAAAGGAATCTCCTCCCCCTCCTTCCCTCATTCCCCTGACCATCATCCTCAAAGAAAGCCCCAACTGACTCCATCATGCCCCTGTGGAAAGACCACAGGGACAGCTGCCTTTCTGGCTAACCCACATGACATGAAACTACAAGAAAGGAAAAGAAACACGACAGACAAGCATTTGCACTGCTTTCAGTCTCAAACTTCCATAGAGTAATATTTTGATTCATGGACACTTGAATCTACAATTTTACAAACATCAGTGGAAAACCTATCTTTATCCTACCCTCCATATGTAGTCTGGTACCAGTCCCTAACAGGGCTGTTAAACTCTGCACAGACCACTTTATAAAAATAGGCCCTTTTATCTGCTGCCAGAGAGTAACAAAAGAACTCTTGTGTGTCTGTGGAGATTCTAGGATTATGTTAGAATGGATAATAGAAAGACAAATACTTGCTAAAATATTGTCTGTTACTCCCAGAATCGCTATAGCAATACCCAAGCCAAGCAGCTGAGAAAAGCCTTAACACGCTATGCAATTCAAATGCAGCCCATCACTGCTGCTATAATTACAGGTGCCTCCCTTCCTCCTCTCAGATCTGTAGATAAAAGCCTAGGGCTGAATTTGTATCTCAGCTGCACAGAAGCTGAAACTAGTAGTCAATAAACACAGAGAACTCTGCATTTGACAGACAGGCTCTTGTAGGACAGAGCTAACCTATTGTTCAACTGTTCTTCCACACTCACATTATCGGGATGACAAAAAAAGGGAAGGGATGTTTTTGGATGCTCCCCAAATCCAAGGACTTTATTTCATTTAAGCCCCACAAAAATCACATGAGGTGTTATTACTCTTATTTCTATATTTTAAATAAGAAAAATGAGACTCAAAGATTAAGTTATTTCCTTAGGTTACACACCTTTCTAAGTAGTAGAATTGGCCCTGGAATTCCAGTCTTTCCAACCACATTGTCCATGGGAAAAACACATGCCTTTTGCAGATCAGTGTGGAATCAGGTTCCTGTCAATAGTAGGTTATTAGCGATGGGTTTCCCTGGTGACTCAGTGGTAAAGAATCCACCTGCAATGTAGGAGAAGTGGGTTCGATTCATGGGTTGGGAAGGTTCCCTGGAGAAGGAAAAGGCCAACCCCTCCAGGATTCTTGCCTGGAAAATCCCATGGACAGAGGAGCCTGGCAGGCTATAAAGTCCATGGGGTTTCAAGAGTTAGATGTGACTTAGGGACTAAACCACCATCACCACAGCAATGGGCCATTGTTCTTATAACTTGTAAACTCCTCCCAAAGGCTAATACATAACAATTTTTAAATTAGAACTCTGCACCTCCACGCTTTTAGGGGAAGGTGGAATGATCAAGATTTAAAATTCACTGAAGCTGTATCTGTGTGCAGACAGATAAGAATATTGAACTTATGGGCAACCTAAAAGATTAAAAAGAGTACATCAGGGTAACTAAAGAAGCAATATTTGGGAAGACACAGAGAGGCAATGCTTAGAATCTCTAGAATCTCTGCCTTATTAAAATATTTGTGCCAAGGTTATAAAGGTTCTATTAAAGGAAATGGACAGTGTCCACTAGCCATGTGAAAATTCACCTTCTTACACAGTGTAAGCTGTTCTCAGATTTTAGCTGTACTAACATTGAAACCACTTCTTTCTCTCTGAGCAGGCCAAAGGGATCTCCTTTCAGTGCTATAGGCTCCTCTCAAATAGAGAACCCAGGATAATTACTTCCAACGTCCCACTCTGTAGATCATACCATTAATCTATCTCAAAGGCTCCAGCCACACATTTTTATATACCATTTACTAGAAATTTATGAAGCCTTAACATGTCCAGTTTTTAAAAATATGATCTGAAATACATAGAAAAAAAAATAATCGACAATTTAAAAGTATACCCTTTAAAGAAAAACCTGGGTAAACCTAGCAACAAACCCTGAGGAATTACCCATTTCAGAATGTTAATTGCTATGTGGAAGTGACTTTTGAAGTTCAATTTAATTTCCTGAAAACCCCAAACAACTCTATTTCCCTACAGAAAATAATTAAGCATCGGGGATGATAACATGATTAGAAAGTAAAACACCTGGAATTTGCTTAGCGAATCAGAATGCAAAGAGAGGACTGCTGTGCAACTGCGGCTGCTCCTCTCCTGCCCAACCTCATCACCACTGCTGAAGAGCCATTATCATCTTCAGAAGGTGGTGGGGGTGGGGGAGGGAGGCCTGCCACTGTAGAGAAATACTCCACTATTTATTCACCTCTCTAAAGGTCTACTGGGTCCTGGCTGATCATCTGGCCCCGCTTGTTCCTGAAGGGCAGCCCACTGGCCTGAAAAAAGCTCCATAGAACTCTGGGGTAGGGGCGGGGGATCATCCTTGTGAGAGTAAGATGCAGAAGCATTTGATCTAAATGAGCCTGAACCAATTACAGAAATCAATAGTCTGTGTTGCAAAATCAATTAAATGATTGACCAACTGATTGATTATATTAACACTTAGGTTCTTATACAGCAGATACTTCACTAAGCACTATATGTGTGTTATCTCTTTTAATCCCAAGAATGACTTTATAGGTGAATACTATTATCATGCCCATTTTGTAAGGAGCTAAAACTTAGGAAGATTCAGCAGCATATTCTAATCACACAACTCAAAAACAGCAGAGCCAGGTTCAAACTAAGATATGCTTAGTTCAAGCCCAAATTCATGACCCTATAATAGAGCTGGTTGATTAATGACAGACATCTATACAGTGGAAAGTCAGACACTTAAAAATTGGATACAAAAAATACTTGAAGATAGAAAAATGTTCACAATAAAGTGTTGTGAAAATAAATTAATAAAACATGTACAGTAAAGAGTCAAGGAGATAAATCTCAGAATGACATTTATGGTGAAATAATGGGTGATCTTTAATCCTTTATATATATAATATATATATATATATTTCTATTTTCTACAATAACTATGCATCACTTTTATACTCAATCCAAATATTTTCATTTTAAAAGGCGAGCAAATAGAAGCAAAATTACAATAGTGGTTTTAGGTGAATGGCACAATTATGAGAGATCGTTTTCACTTTTCCATATTTTCCCAAATGTACCACAAAGCATTACTCCATAACTATACACACACACACAGTTAAAAATTCTAAAGAGCTGAGCTGCTTTCTAAAATGTATAATTGGACGCCTGTGGCAGAGACTATCAGTGGTTCTTCAATGTTCATTCTCCATGTCTTCCACAGGAATAGACCCTGAGATTTTCAACTGGGCACATTTCCTGTAATATGGCTTCAATCCCCAGCCTCCTGTGCACACAGATGTAGCCATGTGCCTAAGGTCCTGTCCATAAGTTATGAGATCAAATGGAGTGTGCAACATCCAGGACGTGTCCATACTGCTTTTGGGAAGGTGCACAAGATGGCTAGACTATGAGAAAGGCCACACCAGATGCCAGATATAGATGCCAGAAGAGACAGCTGGAAGTAACATAGACCCCAGCAGGCTGCAGATGGCATGGCAGATCCACCATGCCATCCCTGACTTGAATGTGAGAGCCAAGAGAATATCTCTCATTTAGTTTTGTCTTTCTAGAAGGTAGGGTGAAGTTTATGTTACTGAATCTACATTCTAACTAATATAGTACTGAAACACTTAATTTACACTAGTTCTCTCTCTCCCTCTCTCTCTCTCTCTCTATACACACACACACACACACACACACACAAATGTGTATGTGTAAGTGTCATGCATATATGTGTGAGTATATACATGTGGGTATATGTATATATATATATGTGTGTGTGTGTGTGTGTGTGTATATATATATATATATATATGAAAAACATTAATGGCATCACTATGATTTGAGACAGGAGGCCCAGACCAGCTGAAGACTTCTGATGGAGCAGTGGAGAGAAGGAACACATACAACACAGCCACTCTAATAGCTAAGCTAATATCAAGAATGGAATGTCCAAGTAAATGCCTTGAGTGAGTGAACGAAGTCACTCAGTCATGTCCGACTCTTTTTGACCCCATGGACCGTAGACAACCAGGCTCCTCCATCCATGGGATTCTCCAGGCAAGAAAACTGGAGTGGGTTGCCACTGCCTTCTTGAGGGGATCTTCCCAACCCAGGGATCAAACCCAGGTTTCCCGCATTGCAGGGAGACGCTTTACTCCCTGAGCCACCAGGGAAGCCGCAGTAAATGCCTTAGTAGATCACAAGTCTTAATGAAAGATGCAAACAACAGGTTTTAGAAATCTTTCCCTGCAGATGTAGTCAGATTCCTCTCTTCATGTTAGATTATGTATTTACATATTACTGTGTGCATTTGTCACATCGTTTGCAATTTTCTTTTAGGTGGCTACCTATACCTGTAGAATATGAGATCTACATAGACTTTTTTTTTTTTTGGACGTGTCCATGGCATGCAGGATCTTAGCTTCCTGATAAGGGACTAAACCAATGTCCTCTGCAGTGCAAGCACAGAGTCTTAACCACTGGACCGCCAAAGAAGTCCTGATGCAGAGACTTTGAACTTCTTAGTGTCCTAAAGCCAATGGCATAAGGTAAGCAGTGAAATGTTTGCTAAATGAATGATTCAAAGAATGAATGAATGAAAAAATAACAAATAGGATTACTGGTTGCTTGTACAAGTACAGAATTAAATACCAAGGTATTTATTACAAATAGGCAATAGATTACATGATATATATTAAAGTACAAACTCTAAATATTAGCAAAAAAAAAATATCCAAGCGTATACATTTTGGTAAGTTATATCAAACTAAATGTGAATTTCTTTGTGTGTGTGTGCTCAGTCATGTCTGAGTCCTTGCAGCCCTATGGACTGTAGCCCACCAGGTTCATCTGTCCATGGAATTTCCCAAAGAATACTGGAGTGATTCCCATTTCCTACCTAGAGGATGTTCCCAACTCAGGGATCAAACTTGCATCTCTTGCATCTTCTGCATTGGCAGGTGAGCTCTTTACCACTGTGCCACATGGGAAGTCCCGAATTTCCTAAAGTCAATACAGTGGATTCTTCAAAATTAACAAGGTAAGGAGATAAAATATTGAAACACAGCCTATAGTACAGAGTTTTAAAAATATAGATCTTGCTGCCTATAAGAAAAAAAAAAACAGTATCATTAGGAACCTCCACATAATGTATTTTGTAATAACTATATTTGGGGGAAATTTTCATATTTTGAAGCTTCAGTTATATCTTGCTTTTCATTATTGTATTATGTCAATAATTGAAGAACTGGATTAGATACCAATGCTGAATAAATATTTGTTGAATATCTGAAACAAAAATAGAAGCAAAATTGAAAGAGTTGATAGGAAGCTTTTGGCTTCCTCCTTACAATTACAGTATAAAGCCTTACTTTATTTTCTGATAAGTTTAGCTTTATCTCTTTCTTGAACAATAGCACCAAAAGAGAGAGATTACTTATACTAAATACAGCTTTTTCTTACTAATATGTAGAGAATTTTTTGTATTCAAGTTCAGTGCCCTCATAACATACACAGTACAAGAGAACAATAAACAAATTTCAGCATTAAAATTCTATCCACACTTCACTTAGAAAATATGGTACTTTGAAATCTTAGCTAAGATTCTATTCTTGTTTATATTCAAAATGCTAATGCAGTTTGGCGACCTGCTAGGCAATAAAAGATGTACAAAATTCAAAGAACTTTGAGCAGTTCACTTCCCTTACCACTTTCTTGTGGCTGTAAAGTTTAGTAAAGTCAGAAACCCCTATTTAAAGCCAATAAATGAGTATCCTTGAATAAATATAAATGTATTATTATCTACCATATGCATTTTTTCATATCCTGTGTGTGTATGTATATATATATTTATACTCCACAAATGGAAAGATTAAAGACAGAATAATTCTAGACTTATAATTGTATAAATATACATATGAAAACCTATTCTATCTCTGTTTTGTAAATAATTTCATTTATATCATTTTTTTCAGATTCCACATATAAGTGATATCATATGACATTTATTTACAAAACAGAAATAGACTCACAGACATAGAAAATAAACTTATAGTTACCAAAGGGAAGCAATGGATAAATTAGAAGTTTTGGTTTAACAAATGCACACTACTGTATATAAAATAAACAAGGACCTATTGTATAACACAGGGAACAATATAATAACTCATAAAGGAAAATAATCTGAAAAATAATATACATATACAAATGTAAAACTGAATCACTTTGCTGTACACCTGAAACTAACACAGCATTGTAAACCAACTATACTTAAATTTTAAAAAAAATTAGATAACAACAAAAAAATCTGTGAAATTCATACCATATAAAAGGGTTTTTCATTCTTCTTCCAGAGAACTACACACCACCAAATACAAGTTTTTGAAATTACATGTTTCCATTAATTAAAATAATTGACAATATTTAAACATATAGTGACAAACACAGCTAAGTCCAAATAAAAACTTCTGAGGAATACTAAAGTTAACTCAATGAGCTTCCCCAATTCATATCCTAAAATTATCATTAGCATTTAATTATGATGATTTCAATACTTTAAAATCTCTAACCAATTTATAATTGTGCTACTATTAATGGTACCATCAATAAGGTATCTCCTACACATAATTCTGTATAAAGTCTCCCATATTGCAGTTTAAATTATTGGAATATACGTAATAAACTTGTGTCTTACCTAATTGGTAATTAATATGAAAAGCTCTTAGTTACCAATAATTTGGACAGATACAAATATTATCAGTTTTAATACTAAAGAAATGTATATAATTGACAATGTCCACCTGAAACAAATATACAAGCACTCTGGTTTCATTCCAAAAGCAGTGTACAGATTTCAGGTCTTGGCACCATGACCTAGCAATGACACGGACAGTATAGTCACAGCAATGGGAAGGTGGGGTAAGGGTGGATGTAGTTTAGTCCAAGAGATTTCTAATGAACACCATCTAGGCTAGGCTCTATTTTCTGCCCAGATTCTAGGCCATTTCCATGTACTCATTCATGGCAACTAAGTTAGGGTCTTCTTAACTAGAACAGATGCCTGCTACAATGTTTTTCTGATAGATTTTTTGAAAACAAAATTTTAAAAGGATCTGTTAGGGATGACTTTAGTAGGAGGTTGAGGGGGAAAGGTCCCACAACTATTCATCATCTTAGACATTATTTGTAAAACAACACCTGCTTAAGATCCCTTTGGGCTGTGGGGTTGGTTATGTGAATGTGAATATTCTAAATGCTTACGTTTTAAAGGATCAGTCAGCCCATCCGTGGTGTGCTGGGAGCCCAACACTGTGTGTTCTGCAAGGAATGATAAAATATCCAAGCCGCACCCTTATCTACAAAACTCACTCACTGTTTTTCACAGCCTGGTCATGATTATTGATTACCAATCCAGAAAGTTAATGTACCCACCCACTATAAACAGAGGAATTATAAATTTTAAGGTTAAAATCTCTTTAGGATTATCTAGCTCAGTGATTGATTTTCTACCTGCCTGGGAGTTTTATTTTGTGTGTGTGTGTGTTTTTTTTTTTAGTGTATCCCTTAAGAGTTTTCTTTAAAAATATATTTTTAAAAGTGAAAGCACAACTATCCAGTTGTGAAACTATGCGGTTGTGAAAAATGAAACATTTTAAATCACAGTATCTCCAGGTTTGGGAATCAAGAGTTTAAATTATTAAATGTTTAAAATTATTATTATTATTATTAAATTATTAAATGTGAAACAAGATTTGGGAATCATTTATCTGATCAAATTTCCTTGCCAATGCTTGAATTTATTGTGCAGAATCCCCATCTAAGATAGACCCTTTGGAGGAGACAAAACGATCCAGATTTTTTAAAGGACAGCTGATGCATGGAACAGCAAGAGGAAGATAAATGCATCTTAGAGAACAAGCTGAGGATGAGTGATTGAAACATCAGCCCTAGTCTCCAGGCAGGCTCCCTAACAGATCAACAAAGAACCCTCAGGGAAAGGTTACAGAATAGAATAGTGCTCAGTCCTTCACCCACCAGAAGCAGGAATTCAACTGCAACTTCACATACTCCAACATCATTTCCACTACCATGCAGATGTGCTTCCAGAAAACACACAAACAAGACTTAAGACATTTTTCAACCTGCATTCAGTCCATTTTTCCTTTAGGTTATCATAAAATTTTGAGATTGCCCCTCCTTTATTCCACTCCTGTCAGCTGAGAATCACTGCTCCAAACGGATCAAGTACAGTCACTTGTGTATCTACAAAGCATGAATAATAGCTAAAAGTTCTTTATAGGCAGATGGATAGAAGGAAAAAAAAATTAAGTATACATAAAAGCAGGCACAGCTTTTCAGAAAATGTTTTGAAACTTAAACGAGAAAAAATACACAGCTGTGGAAAAGTGAACTAATCTTAAACCACTGGATTTAACATAATTTCTTTGCTTCTTACAATATTTTGGCTTTTAAGTGAAAGAAAGTGAAAGTTGCTCAGTCGTGTCTGACTCTTTGCGACCCCATGGACTATGCAGTCCATGGAATTCTGTAGACCAGAATGCTGGAGTGGGTAGCCTTTCCCTTCTCCAGGGGATCTTCCCAACCCAGGGATCGAACCCAGGTCTCCCACACTGCAGGTGGATTCTTTACCAGCTGAGCCGTTTTTGCTTTTAGTGGTAATTTATTTCCTACTTTTATTGTGGACATTGGATAATGCCAATTAAATGCCTGATATACAAAAATGAAAAAAGAAACTGTGGACTTTCTCTTCTATCTAACTACCAACATAGTAGAAAGTTGGTTCTAAAAGTCAATAAACCTTTTAAACATGTTTATGATCACTTCAGGTGCAATGCAAGGAAGTCTTAGAAAAGACAGACTATCACAAACATTTTATGCACAGTTTAAGAAGTTGAATGAAATGCACATGAGTAATAACAAATTTGACTTTGCTCTACCCATACACAGTAAATGAATGACTACACCCTCAGTCCCCAAAGTCCTTTTCTACCAATAAGCCCAGGGTTCTATGCATCTTTCTGTTAATTCCAATATTATCCTTGGAAGTTAGATGGAAACCAAGTACCCATTCTACAGAAATATAAATCAAGGCCTAGTGAGATTTAATTATTTTTCACTAGATGACAAAGTAAAAAGTAAAATTCATAATTCAAATAGGTCTGGGGTCCTGAGTTCATGTAGAATTAGAAAATATCACTACAATGAACGCATTCTACTAAAATTGCTTTAAATTTTAATTTAATTTTAAATTCTGATAAATAATTTTATATTGTATAAAATGATACAATGATTACACACACACACATATATAATTTCAGTAAAGGAAATCTCTTAAAATTAGAAACACTATGAATGCCTTGGAGACAATATACTATATTCCTCAAAGACGCTAATGGTACTTTTAAGGTGGCTTCCAATGCATCTCCCTTAGATTAAGGAAACTTTTCTCTGCTTAGTCATTTGATATGGCCATGTGTTAAAAAAATACCCCTTTATTTCATTTCAGAATTTCACTTAAGAAGTACTCGTGATCCCAGGCAAAGAATTTTTTCAGAACTTCAATGATCAAGGACAAGGGTGGGTTCTTTGCTTTCATTTCAATAACACAGAGAAAAGAGATCCACTTCTTCTTCATAAAATGTAAGCTGCAGACTGAGAAACCACTTGACTGCGTGTTGCAGACCAAGTCAAGCCCATCCTTTCACTTCAATGGCTTTCTAGGGGTAACAAATAGGAGTACAAACCCTGTAACCTAAATATTAAAGCTCTGAAAAAGCAAGGCCTTATCTATCCTGTGACAGGGCCAGTCTACTCCTTGTCCCAAAGCTCACCTTCTTAACTTCTGCCTAAACTATTTTCTTGTTCTGAGTCTTCTGCCAATGATACATTTCCCTCTCTTCTTCCCTATCACACTTTTTTTTTTCCTTTAACAGGTCTCAGCCAGCATCTTATCCCGCCTTTAAAAATACAAACCTATAGAAATCTCCTTTAAACAACTATTGTATATATTTTCTGTATCACTCAAATGACACTTTAATATGTATATGTCTTTTCTCTTTAATGGGATTACAAAATCTTTGAGGTCAGAATCTGGATCTTAGACTTCTATTGATATTTGCCTGGTACGTCATATGTACTCAATTATTATTTGCTAAATAAATGGTGTGGTGAAAGTTCTGGACAAGGAAGAAGATGACTTCGACTTTGGCAGGTATGGGAGAAGGGGATGGAAGGAGCTACAGAAAGAGATAAAGAAAATGGATAACTCATGGGATACTGTTCTTTGAAACAAAAGGTAGAAGAAACAAAGCAGGCAAAAGTCTTGGGGAAGTGACAGGAACCAGTAACTCTTCCTAAAACTAATACAAAGCAAAGAGAGTCAGAGGCTACCCTAGAAAAACAGCATAATTCACTAAAAAACATTACTTATCCGGCAGTCAGGATATTCACATTTTGATCTAAAATCTGACATTAACTAGCTGTGACCAGAACAAGCGATTTCATTGCCTTTGGCAACTCACGTCTAAACCTTAGATACCAGATCTGATCTCTAAAGACCCCTTTAGCTCAGATATTATACGATTCTATAGTTTTCCTTCATCTTGAGAGAGTTTTCATTTCATTTCTTCTGGACAAAGCGGGGGCCTGAATGCACTAAAAGGTATAATAAACAATACAGAATTATTTGTTGCTAAAAAGATAAGCGGGATATAAAAGACAACAGAAATAAACCAAATGCCTATGGTGACACTGAAGCAGAACTTTTCTTTAACATCTGCTTTGCTTATTTGATCACTTTAGCTGAGCAATATTTCCATTGTAATAGGTCGAGGACTCAAGAGTGAGGCAGAGCTGTAGACAGAAATGGGAATTAGAGACAACACCTTCCAAACACTTGCTTTAGCTCAATGATGGTAAAGTGCCTTGTTGATTTAAAAGGGTGTGAAAAGCATTTAAAGATCCTTTTCACTGGGAGGAGATATGCCAATATAAGAATATCACTGACATCTTATTTAAAACCATCGCGTATGCTCAAAGATTTGGACTAATACAAGCAAAACGATTAATTTACAAATCACCGAGATGTCTGGCATTAATCTAAAAATGACTGTGTATAAGACAGTATTTGACTTCCCTCTTTTTTCAGCCTCCCCTTCAAATCAGTGCTAATCACTCAGCACTCCCTTAGGCACCTGGAATTCTCTTTTGTATCGGAGTATCTCTGCCACAGACAGAATCGATTGATCTAATAAACTCATCCTAACTTTACAGTCTAGGGACCATGTGCTCTCCCGTCCAGAATATACTTATCTTAAAACAAGGCCATGGGAGAGGGCAAATGCTCAACCAAAAAGACTGATAGATAGAATTACATGTATCAGTGAGGAAAATATCTGAACCCCACAACCTCCTAGATCCTTTTAGATCTTTACACATAACTCTGCTGTCCAAGTAACCTGTCTCTATTAAAAGAATGTTTAGTTTTAATTAAGAAAATGAAGGGCTCAAATCAATAAATAGGGAAATGCTATATTTGAATGTTGCGGTAAATGGAGAAGAGCCTCAAAGCCCAAATAGAAAATAAAAATGGAAAACGAAAAATCCTGCAGAAAAAATTTAAGGGTCTTCTCTAACCTCCCACTCAGTTTTACCGTATTAGTTTTATCTGATAAGCTAATTGTCACTTTGAAAATACAGCAATATGAAATGTTTGGCTCTAAAGGTGTGAGGCAGAAGACAAATAAGCCAGTAATCCAGGGATGAATGAGTGGGAATGTGGAGTAGGCAGGAGGGTGAAAACTGGTGACTTTGAGCCCACCTACCATCTAGCTGAGTGCTTTTGATTTGGT
Organism: Bison bison bison; assembly: GCF_000754665.1. Taxonomy (NCBI): domain Eukaryota; kingdom Metazoa; phylum Chordata; class Mammalia; order Artiodactyla; family Bovidae; genus Bison; species Bison bison. Next base: position 45,952 of record NW_011494731.1, on the reverse strand, counting down.
CAACTTGGAATTTTTTAAACAATTTTTTAAAAATATGTACAATCTAAATTGGGGAGATTTTTAAGTAAAAACTTGGGTTTCAGGTTTTTCTGGAATAATCAAAGGAAAAGGCAACTTTGGGAAGACAATTTCACAAGGCAAGAAGCAGTTGGAAGGGACAATCTCATAAGAGACTGAGGCTTGACTTTCACCATGGTACTGTCACTAAACGTGTTCTCAGTGTAAACCAAAGAACTGTCCTTTTCAGGGGCAGAAGGAACCTGAATGCACTAAAGTATGGTAACCTGAACAGAGAAGTTTCATTAAGAAAAACAAGGGAAGAATTAAAAAGACAGCATAAGACCAAGGTCAAGTATCCAGGACTCCACTGAAACTGCAGAAGAACATTTTTTTTTAATTATTTTTGCAGTTTCTCTAGTACAAATAAGTTCTGTTTAAAGAAAAAAAAAGTTTAAAGAAAACTCAAATTTGCTTTTTTCAGTTAGTGAAATGAAAGGATTCATCATCACTTACCCTCAACACCCTGGATCCTCTCAAAGAATTTTAAATGTCTTTTACTTTTGAAATAAAAAACATATAGTTCCATTTATAAAGTGAGCTCTTAAAGGTATTTCCTTATTAAAACTTGGTCCTAAACCTAGGTTCACAGTACATGGTGAAGGTCTGAAGAAAGCTTATTTAACCTACATTAAATCTTGAAAATGCATTAATGAGTCTTTTAAAGGTATAATTTTAACTCCACAATCTTCAGCTATAAAGACTATATAGAGCTAATCTGCCTTGCCCTTTCGATTAAACTTGTTAAGGGCGTTCTATTTAGTCAGCACCCAGAATGGGCCATTAAAATTCTTGTTCGGTAAGAGTTGTGTTCAGTGCTCTGTTGTTTTAAATTCCATTAAATCCAAATGGTCTTTATCACCCCATGACCACCCCTGACTTCAATCAGCCAATTTAATTACCTTACAAAATTGTCAGCAGAAGCAGCAAGGAAAAACAGGAAGCCTTATGACGTTATCAGACTGAAATCTTCCTCTTCAGTGTTTAATCTAGACCAGTCAATAAGGATGATGAGCACCTACTTCCTTCCCTTTCAAGGGCTTTTGACCTTACCTTTCATGCTAAGATTTAGGGTTTAAGTTTCATTTCAAGCAATTCTAGTACCTTGAGAACTGGATTACAAATTGAAAACCCATTTAGAAGATAAAGCTTCACCACTCAAATGCAAAACAATCAACAATTCCATTTCAATATTTCAGACCATCCTACAGAGGAAAACCGAGGATCTTTCAGAAACCCCAGGTATTATGGATGCAGTAGATTAATGATTTAATGCAGATTAATGATGTAGTGACGTAAGGATAGTACAGTTCAAAGACAGTAACCTACTTTCTATTCTGATATGTCAAAATGGACATCGATAATTTCCAAGGAATAAACGGAACTGGAGCTAAAATAACACAGTAAAATCCTAAGAACAGAAGGAAAATAAATTTCTCTCACTTGACTTTCTACCACAAAAGAATAAGGCATCTTCTTTATCAGAAATTTTCATAATTAAAAGAAAATCAGAGATTATGTCATCATTATCATAGGCAACCCTTTATTTAAAGGTGAATAGACTTGAAAAGGCCCTGATAATCAATGATGCATCCCATGCTTGGTCTATATTACGCTCCTCCTTTGTGTGGGAGCATTAACTTCCCTGTGCTGAGTAAATGTTGAAACAGTGTCATTTGAGAATTCAGGGAATGAACACACTGCAATGACACTTAAGTTAAAAAGCAAAAGGTGGTCTTTCTGGAGAAATGCCTACTGACATACAAACCCCTGCATAAAGACAACCTCACAACGCCAGAAAACGTGTTGAGTTCCACGTGTCTGGGTGGAGAAGGGGTGCTATTTCTAGAGGACGGAAAGATCATTTTTCAAAGTCATTTTCTGAAATGAGTGTGCCTCTGTTGATGGATCACATCAGAGCTATTCTTTGAAGCTTTAAGAATAAGTGGGAACTTATGTCAAAAACAGGTTTTTTGTTTTTTTTTTCTTTTTAGTGCGGCAGTAGTGTTGGCGATTCTTGGAAAGATTCCCCTCCCCTGCTTTCCAGAGCTCAGCTGAGCAGGTGTTCGGGCTTTATCTGTTTCACTCAGTAGCCGCTGTTACTCCCCCATCCCCGCCTCCCAAGAGCGTTTTCCAGCTTCCAGATGTAAGGCCACTCCTCCCTCCCGCCCACCTCACCTCCCAAAGGAAGAAAAATCTCTTTCAAAGAACTTGTAGAGAGTGGCAGCTTCCAAGCCCAGCCAATTCGCTTACACTCCTCTATGATGTAGTACATCTGCTGCTAATTATTATATCTGGGAGCACATGAACTAGCCACTAAGTAGGGGGATTTCCATAGGAATCCATTCCGTTCCCTCTCACCCTGTGGGCTTTATAACCTGGGCTGTCCCTGAGCTGGCGGCCTTCATCTTCGGCCTGGGCACAAGGAAGACGCTACGCGTGTGCATGGACGCAGGGCCAGCGCACAGTGTGCCAAGAAGTCCGAGCGCCTCCTGGGAAGACCTCAGCTGGGAAAGCCTATTAAGAAAGCCGCCCTACTAACACGCCAAAGAGAAAAGCTAGGTCGACATCTGAAGGGAATTAGTGGCCTACCACAAACCAGCTCAGCTCTTCCTAGAGAAGTCTTGGAGAAGCTGCCCACGAGTTTGGGAGAAAGTTTGGGTTCACGTTTTCGTTCTTGGCATTCGAAATGCCATTTCAGATAAGGAATGTGATCAACTCGACCTCAAAGATCCTAAACAAGTGATGGTTTGGGGACTGATTCCTTAGAGGATACCAAAGCTCCCTGCCCCCCACACTCCGGACGGGACTGCTAACCCTGCGCGGGGCCCAATCCCGAGCTGGCTTCTACTCCTCCCCTTGCTTTCCGGGGAGCAGAGGTCGAGCGGACCCGGAAGAGAGGGTGGCGAAAGTAACAAAAGAAACCTTCAAGTACCTCCGAGCCACTGTCATTTCGGGAGAACGAGGCAGTGGGGCCCACGCCCCCGGGGACGGAAGGATGCCGCCTGCGCCCCTCCAACCGCCGGCTGGGCCGGGCCGCAGCTGCGGGGAGACAAAGGTGCCTCGTTTACATCGCCCGCCCCCGCCGCCGGCTGCGGGGCCGAAGCGCACCAGAGAGGGCCCGCAGCGCACCAGAGAGGGCCCGCGGGGGCGTGGCAGTTCCGCGCATGGAAACGCCGACCCCGGAACGTTAGACCTAACCTGGAGCGGGGAAACTAACCCTCTTAACTGTCCAAGCTCCACCGTGTGCACGCGCCCGCTGGGTGATCGCCCAGGAGAAGGCAGGCGGGGCCAAACCAAGATCTTGGGAGGGGAATCCGCCATGACCCACCCGAGGCGCAACGCCGGCCCGCCCACGGGCGAGGAGCTGACCCTAGGCTGATCCTCAGGTTGCTCCCCCATCGCTCCCGGCTGCCCGAAAGCTTCGGGAAAGCTCCCTGGAGTCGGCGCTCGGGAGACGGTCTCCCAGAGGTGTTTGCAAAGCATCTTCGGAGAAGCAGGCCCGGGTGTGCAGCCCTAGGTCAGGCGAGGGGGAGGGGGCGCCGGGATACAGGCGCTGGCGCACGCGACTGCAGGAAGTTTTCCTGGGAACCAAAGAGGAGTCATTGTGCCAGAGTGGTGGACGTGCCTCCCGAGAGTGCATTTGTCGGCGCGCGAGCGAGTGTGTTTGTGAGAAAGACAGAGAGCGAGCGAGCGAGAGAGAGACTGATCATCCATCCAGAAGATGGGCGGGGGTAGCGAGGGACTTGGCAAGTAACACAGTACCCTAAGCTGCTCCCCTATCCACACCCGTTGGTAGGAGGATGCAGGGTCAAGTCACCGTCATAGTGGGAACGGGGAAAACCGGGAAAGGACTGCTTAAAGCCCACGAAGGTGGTTTTCCACCACCTACGGGAAAGGGGTCTGAGGATGGGGCGGTAGCCGAACTGGGCCCGCGGTTGCCATAGTGCCGCTGCAGAGGCGCCGAGCGGCTGGCAGAGGCCACACCAGGGTCGGAGGGGGAAGGGGCTGGAGGCCACCTTCTCACCCGCGCCCCAGAGGCAGCTGCTCCACTAGCGAGTCCCTTCCCTTCCAAGGCTCCGGGCCAGTGGTGAGCCTCTGGTTCACCTTTTCAGCTGAAGTTGAAAATAACATTTCTCAAGAGTGGCTCATACGCGCGCAACCAACCTCCACTTCATTCAGAACATGTTTTTCCCAGAAGAAAATAAAACTCCCGCCATTGCATCAAAATATCTCCATCAGGGAAATGTTCCAATGGTTATAATGTACACAATCCTTCACCACTCAACTCGAGTCACAAACCAGAGAAAATGGATCTCCGCGTGGAAGATGTTTGAAGTTAATGGAGAAAATAACAGGTTATCTAGAAACTGGTCAGTTGGTTTAAGGTAGCAAGGCACAGGTGTGAAGGTGTTTTCCTACTCCCCTATTTCTTACGGACATTCTTAGTAAGCACTGGTCTAGGAAAATGTATTTTTGTGTGTGTGTCAGCTCTTTTGGAAAGCTGCTACACAGTCTGCTACAGTCGCCAAGATTTTTAATATGAAGATATGAAATGATCAGCGAATGTAACAATCTAATGATTCAGCAAATATTATGCTGCAAGACCAGAGCAGCAATAATTAAATCTTTAGAGTATTGGTGGTCGTTTTCCAGCTCCCAGCTTTCTTCTTTCCCCACCTCTTAGTCCTCAAACACACTAAGACACTCATTCACAAACACAGTTCAGAAGACACCTCAGTATTCCAAATAAGTAGGTTGTACTACTCAAAATATTGGGCAAAACTACCAAACTGTGGCACTTACAATGCTTGAAGCAGAGCAACGGAACACACGTTTCCAATGATACAGGGACCCATTTAATTTCGTCCAAAGAAACAAGCATTCCTGTGGACTCTTGTTGCTAAGAGCAACGTGCTTAAGTACCATCTAAAGGCATGCAGAAAGCAGGAAAACTACAACAGTAGGAATCCACTTATTGTCTTTTCTCATTATCAGTCCTGTGGGCTCCAGGTGTGTCTATGTATTGGTGGGGGAGGGAAAGAAGGGTTCCCTTTCTCAGTATGTGAAAGCATTCCTACCCAGGTTCCACAAAGCCCCAGATAGATGATAAATTTTATCCTTATAGAAAAAGCGTATAAGAAACAGACAAGAGAGAAGATGCTGCTGACATAATGGGAAATGCAGGCAATCACTCTTTGATTTAAATTTGAGTGACTTAATGTATCTGCTTTTATCTCAAAGACACATACTCAGGATTATATGGTTTCCTGCACTCTTTGGTCTAAATCCACTTGAAGTGTCAGAGGAGGTGCCCACAGTGGGAACCTTTACCCTGTTGGCTTTCTCTTCTCTGGCTCTTATCTACTTAAGGAAACTTTTCCTGACTAGTTCTACTGAAACTCCATTGGCCAGTGGAGAGAGGCTGAGTGTTGCCCACGCTTCATTTCCTCCAAGTAAATCTTCTGGCCAACCTTTCCACTGGAGTCTCATGTTTAGATTTTACTTTGAGCCCTAAAGAAACCTGATTCCTTAAGAAAAACAATGGATTCCCCTAATATATAATTGCCATTTTAGCTTTTTCTTTTTTGTTTAAATCATGCTACAAGTGAAATAAAGGTGCAGACTTAGGCTCCCATACACAGATTCCCTCGGCCTTTATCATCACTGTTTATCATGTATTAGTCCGGGAGGCACAGCGAGCAAGATGTGAGAAGACTCACAACTTAAAAACAGACAGAAACCCTTCCTTATGACGCTATTTCACTCAAACAGCAGCCTCCCTGTGTTAAGTACCTTCAACCTTACAACAGTATTTTTTAAAGCTCCGCGTATCCATAAAGGCACCAGGCATTGAGAAAATGGAGAGATTAACCGAAAAGGCTGTCTCTGATGACAAATCAAAAAGATTAGCGCCCTTCACTTGCGGACCTGTCCAGGTCCCACGCGGAAGCGGACAGGCGCCAACTTGCCAAAGAGTTACCAGATATTAACTCATCAGCTGGGGCAATCCGAGAGGCGTGTAGCCCCAGCCGCTCACGTTCTTGGGGAAGGAACTGCGAGCCAAGCCCGGAGGCTCCCGGGGAGACAAGCGGGAGCAGCGGCGGTGGCCGTACCCCCAGCGTCATTACCGACTCTGACACTGGCTACCATGGGGAGGTAACGCAGCGACCACTACCACACACTGACACTCGCCGCATCCTCCCGCGGCTATTTTTTTTTTATTTTTTTAATAAAAAGGGGGGAAATAAATGAAATGAAAAGCACAAGTGGGTCCTTTCAAACCTCGGAAAGCCTCGGAGCAGGGAACAGGTCGAAATGCACCGAGCCCACCCGCCTAGCAGAGCCAACACGCCTGTTTACATCCGGCTGCCTCTGAGCCGGCAGTGGAGAGGGATGGGGAATCTTACCAAATCTTAATACATGTGTGGTTCCTTGAGAATATCCAATCCACAGTAAACAGAGCAGGAGTTTAATGGTGCGCCTGAAGACTGGATTACTTAGAACCGGGGAAATAATCTTCATGGTGTTTCTGTGTCCACACGCGCAGCACCCACTTCCCCGATCTAGCGTTAGGCTCCCGGTTTGGGTAGGAATGAGGATGCGTCGAGTGGTGGCCGCAGACACGATCACGGCATGGTCACAGAGAGGAAGGAGTCTCCGCTTCCCAAACCCATTAGCAATCGCTGCATGTTCTTCACTCACTGCGCCAAGGAGCAACCTTCCACTGCAAGGGATGGTGGGACATCCATGTTATTCGGGGAGCATCCGGGAGAAAGCCAGCACGCACACCCACAATGTCCGGCCGCGCGAGCCTGGGGAAGCAGAGGAGGAGGAAAATCAATAGGAAATCCAGCCTTGGAAACCGCCGAGGCGCCGGGAGCGATCCACGGTCCCAACACAAAAGGCGCTTTGCTCGCAAAGGTTTCGCCAGGCCCTATTCCACTGCACTGCTGCACAGCTTCTGACGTGAAGCCAAGATTAAGTGAGAAAAATTGAGATAGCTGCTTGCCTCTTAAGGCTTCCTGCCAGTGAGCTTCCCAATATCTATTATGCAACCAGTCTGGTCGCCCACCTTGAGTTGCAAGGAGGAAGTTGGATTTATTTACGTGGGGAAAAACAAGTGCTTTTATTTCCAGTAAAAGTCTTTACTAAGATAGTGACTGAGCTATGCAAGTGGACTTCCTACATCAACTGATGAATTTTAATAAATGACAACCTAAGTCAAAGTCACTTTGCCTAGGAATCGTGAATAAAGAAGTGGTCTAAAACAGAGAAATTTACTGCAAATGTAACTTGTTTTTAGGCTGAACAAGGGTCTTTTTATACTTTTAGAATTTTGCCTAGGCATTAATATAGATTGAAATACTATTGGAGAGGTAAAGATAGTCTTTAAAAACTTGAGTGAGACATTCTTTGATTACTACGCAGTAATAAAAATACATTTCTGCAAGTGGACTTTTAGGGAGGAAATGTTAAAATAAAATGAAGGAATCATATTTTCCCACCCATTTTTTACCTTATCTTAAAATAATTGTGAATATATTAAAATACAATGATATTTGAAAAGGTGCAGCAAACTCCAAAGGCTTCAATAATTTATGCCCAAATTTCCTCTCACTTTGATTTTCTGAATATCTTTTTCTTGAAGACATGAAATATGGGATTGTAGCTTAAGTGGCATTGAGTGTCATGGTTTTGTCTAAAAATGCCTTATTTTTTAGTGTTCTGATCAGAATAATCAGAGTCCCCAGACAGTGACTGTTGTCTTGGCTTTCACAATTTATTCAAGGAAAAAAGTACATAATTATATTTTCTTTTGTATTTTAGCTGTCCTCTATGATGCATATAGGTAAAATATCCAACCATAATAGTTACATTAGTAAGTGAAAATAAATTGGACAGTGATAAATATATTACTATATATTAATATTTTTAAGTGGTAGGAAGCCCAAAAGGCAAATTGCTGAAACTGTATCTTAAAAGTAATATCTTTTTCATAACCAACTAAGAGGACATAATGTTAACCCTTATGAAAAAGTTATCAGATCATATCATATTTGAAGAATACCTAATTTTTAAATGAGTGATATGAGAAGTATTTCTTCTAGATAGCAAGATTTCTTAAATCTATTTTAAATCTATTTTTCTTAAGATAGTATAAAATGCTGATCTGAAAATAAACCTACATTCTGCAAAGGCATTAGGTGGGCATTGATTTTTTTTTTTTAATGGAGGCATATCTGCAGTGTCAAAAATAAATATCATGAATGGCTAGTTCTGCAGTGTAGCAGGCAATTCAATCAAATAATCTGACTATTTGAGCACTTTAAAGGGAACACCTTGTGCTAAAACCAAGGGTATCTAGCGACTCCTTCAGTCCATGTTTAAAATATCTCTTGTAAAGCATGTACAGCCTAACATACCCTGTCTTGTATTTGCTGTCTCATTTATTCCATTCTATTTGTCCTTTTTATTTTTGATCCTAGGAGAGATAATAATGATTGCCAGGGCAAAAATAAATATTCTTATTTTTTATGTCAATATAATTGATATCTTCTACCTAAAAATAGTACGTTTTGATGTGGCTAATCAAAATACTGCAGTTTTGCAGTATAGTTAGCATTTAATGGAACTTGCGAGAACAAAATGTACCATAACTCCTTGTTCATATATTCTGTTAACATAATGGCATTTGATATTACAGTTGTAACTTTTCTATAAAACTAGCATCCGAAACTATTTAGGTTTTGTGAGATTATTTATTGGGTGTCTAGCTGTACTGAAAGATCAAGCTTCCAGATTCATGAAGTTCTTACATAGTAAATTAGGCAGTAAAAAGTCTATCGCAAAATTTTCTTACCATTAATTGGTCCCCAAAGAACCAGTTTTGCACATATGCTAAATTAGGTTCATTTACATCCATCAGCTAATCTGAAAGATTTCAACACCACAGACAGCAACTCCACCTGTCCAATTGAACTTCTGCTAGACAAGAGACGACCTTTCTTCAGTACCGCGGACAGCGCTCCAGACGTGGATTTCTTTTGGAGCAGTACAGTGAAAGTAGTACATTGAATGGGTAATGTACCATTGGAAGCGACAGTGTGCGTATTTCCACTATACAGATTCTGGGAGTTTGAATTATTACATTGTTCACATTGTCAAGAAGACTATTTTGTCAACTGTGTTGTGTGTATATTTCAGTGTGACTTAATGGGGATTGCTTAGCATACCCAGGATGTGCCAATAGCCATCCCTTTCCAAAGCATACTACTACAAAAGCCATTCATTTACATTAACTGTGAGTCCCCTCATGAGCACTAAACTACTTGTTTCTCAGTACAGAAAGTTGCCTGAAAGACCACCAAAATTCAGAATACTGAATAATTCTGTCAGTGTTCAGTGGCTAAAGACATTTCTAAAATGTATAATTAGTTATCGCTTTCGAATTTGTCACCTTCAAATTTCCATCCGTTACAGGGTCTAATTGTCATTCTTTCTCATTAAACTTCACTCGCTTCCGGGGCAAAAACAACAACAACAATAAAACCCCTAAAATTACCTCCCCAATATTAGAACAAAATGATTTGATGGTGTAGAAGATGTAGTATGGCAATTCTGAAGTTACTACAAGTTTCTCCACAATACTGATACCATGCATCATAATTTTGGGTCTATATGAAGGATTGATAGAGTCATTATATAGTATTTACTGATCATATTTAACTCTTCTTTTAAATTTGTAATTTGCTCCTCAAAAGAAAAAAAAAAAAACCCTAGTGGTGTCAGACAATCATATATATTTAGTAGTTCTGAGGTTCATACACCTTATTCCATGGTTTTGATTACTTTTTCTCTCATTTTAACCATATGGCAACCTTTACTTCCAGGAGCCAAAGCTCTGTAGGTTCCAAGGTCAAAGCAGTGATGACAAACTGCAAACGCACACACATACACACACACACACACACACACAGCAGCTGTGTCTAAAAGTAAGCCTAAAAAAGAAAAGAAAAAAGAAACCACACAGATAGAAGGCTGACATGAAAGATATCAAGCCCATGATAAATTAGCAAAGAACAAAATGCATTCCATGTTCACCCAGAGCTTGTTCCAATAACAACAATAAAAAGCCATTAGCTTCATCTTTTACTCTATTTTTATATTTACTGACACTAATGACCTCTTATTCTTGGGCACTATTACTTGAGAAGCAATTTTAGTTTTCTATTCTCCCAGTGAAAATGAATCTTATTCTAGTTAGCTGCCACCTGCTGGGGCATGTACAAATGTGTAATAATCCTTACAGCACAAGGTTTTAAAAGACAATGCCTCTACCTTTTGCAAGAAATAGCAAATACATATCCCAGGATAACTTGAATTTCAAAGGTGTTTTTCAAAGGTTCTTTCATGTTATATCTATATTTCATTTTTCACATGGGATTTTTTCTAAGAATTCCACTTGACTTGTCACTGAAGTCCTGCTGATATGTGACATTTGAAAACCCTCATCTTATAGTAACACCTGACCTATTCTTCCATGCATGTGGCCTGTTGTATTGCAGCTAAGCTAAAATAAACAGCCTGTTCATCCATGGCATTAGAGGTGCCAGAGAATAATGTCAGAGCTGATATCAGTTAAAACCACACTGTTGCATATTTGCACTTCACCCTTCCTATGAGTGCTATGCTATGCAATCCCTTGTGATTCTGAACACATTTCAGCTGTTACACCAACATTCTGCTGCATTGATGATTAATGATATTTAGAGCTTAATTAATTTTTAGATGAGAAAAGAAGTGTATCTTAATTAAGAAATTGAATTGGAATAGATTCACATGACCTGAAACCTTTTTTAAAAAATTTCAGAACTGTGTAATCTTTAATGGGTTTAAATAGAAGAAAACAGGTAAGATTTCTAGCATCATTTATTTGTCTAACACCTTCCCTCTGTGTGTTTCATTTTGTTTGTTTAATAAATTCCTAGGGCCACTGGAAGCTGCTTTGGTTGTTACAGGAATGATTTATATAAAAAGTTACAAGGTAATGAACTTATACAAATTAAGATTGAAATATCAGTGCCTATCTTCAGCAGCTAAACTACAAACTAAGATTCAAATGAATCATGATCTGTTGTGAAATTAAAATAACCATCAATCCATAAGGTAATTTCTGCTGACATGATACTTACAGCATGAAGATGAAGAAATGAGAGAAGATAATCTGTGCGTTACCATCAGGATAGTAGTAGTTAAGTTTTCTAACCTCTCCTAGTCCCTAAATTGGAAATCATTTTCTAAGGTGCCTCAGCTAGGTCCCCTGGTTTAGTAAAGAACTCTTTGAAGGTAAAAATATCAGAGAATGAGAGTCATTAAAAGTTCTTGACGTTTATGATCCACCCTGGTAACACCACTCCCCTCACCCTAATGGGACACTCTCCGAGTTTTTTTCAGAGGCTTTTAGTACTGGCACCGGTTAAAATCAATGTCTGTACTTCCTCAGCACCGAACTAAGGAGCAGGGTTAATAGATGAATGGGCGGATGGAAGGGAGGCTGGGGAGTTGGTCAGACCCGCAGGCGGACACACAGCTTCTTGCCATCTGTCTCTCTTCGCCTCGCGTGAGTCCCAGTAGCTGAGGCCACTTCCTGACACGTCCACTTATTAAATTATTTTATGGGGAGAACGCGAGCGCCTGCAGCCAACCGAGCCAGTTGCATCCTTGACGGGAATTGGCTGAGGCGAGCGGGACAAAGCCACTCGCAGCTAGTCGGTCCAGCGGGTGCCCCGAGAGCACCCGGCTCCACCGCGCCTTCTTCCTCTCCAGGCGGAAAATGCCCCTCGCCCACCCCAGGTCTCTCCTGTCCTCGTGGAAACAGACGTCTCCGGAGGCAGCCCGGAGCGGAGCCCACCCGAGGGAAGCCCTTACCTTTCGCTGGGGGTGAGGTGGGCGGGGAGGGGGAGGGGTGGTCCTCGGGGAGGAGCAGCCGGAGGAGGTCGGGCGGGAAGTCCCCGGTTCCCGGACAGAGTAGCGCAGCCGCGGGCGCCGAGCGCGAGTGACGGCGGCGGCGGAGACGAAGACCTCGGAGCCGCGGCAGCGGCGGAGACAGACACGCCTCCTGGCGGGGGGTCCTCGCCTCTTGCTTTAAAGGCGCCGCGCTCTATTCCCCGCGGTCCCTACACGCTCCGGGCCGCCGCGGCCACCAGGGCGCAGCGCTCGCCCCTGGACCGTAGGAGCTAAGGTGAGAAAATTCTGGGCGCGCACACACACTTGGACATAATGAACTCCCCGGCCTGGACTTCCCCCACCATATACGCCTGCCTACTCAGATGGGGCGACTGGAAACGTGATGCTTGGTTAGGGAGTGATGCAAATCGCCAAGGGATTTGCCTGGCCCTGGGTGGTAGACAACAGGTAGAAGGAGCTCGCGCGCGTTTTGTTCTGGGTGGTGGCTTTTATACCTCTCCGAAACCATAGCAACGGATCTACTCTGCTGCCAGGATTTGGGGAGCAAGCTGGTAGTCTCCAAAGTGGCCCTCTTAGTCCAACTTTTGTCATTTCCCTATGAGAAAAACCTTGACCTGCGCTTCACCCCCACCTCCACCTCAAGTGCACCCTGCCAATGGGCTTCCCCCGGGTACCCGTACGGGTACCTGCCGTCACGGCGCCCATTTCCCTGCCTCCATCTCCAAAAACAGAGACAATCCCGAGAGTCAGGGGCTGGGGGCAGAAGAGTCAGCGGACAGTCTCTGAGCCCGTCTGGAGCCTCAGTGGCAGACGACTACTTTCCTCCCAGATCCCTGACCTCCCAATCCAAATCGCAGAAGGAAGTTGGGCTCGAGATCTGGTGGGCGCCGAACTGTTGGTCTCAGACGCAAAGTCTGGCGAAAGAAGCCAAGGGGAGCCTTCCAGGCCTGGCGGCCGCCGGTCTAAAACCTCCAGTAGACTTCTTAAATAGGCCCGAGTTGGGGAGGGGGTGCCTAAATTTCCGAGACTTCTCGAAGCCCGGCGTCCAGGGACGGGCAGCCGGCGGCGAGCAAACCCGGCTCCCCCTGCTTCTGAGTAGAAACGATTAGCTTCTGCAAACAATCCCCGATTTCCACTCCTCTGGGTCGGAAAAGTCAACATCTATTCAATACCGTCGCTATTTTATCCTCGGCCCTACAATATTAACTAGAGCAGAGACTTCGCAAGTTGCCCCCAGAGAAACTTGGCAAGCAGCCGGGATTCGCTGGGAAGTTTAAGTTGAGGATGAGCGGCAGCAGGCCGGGCGCGCTGAGCCGGGAGACAGTTTTCAAACTGGCTGTGTAAGGAGAGGGCCTGGTGAGAACCCATGGAGCTGCCCTCATCCCTGGGGACACTCCAGTCTCTGATTCCTAAGCTCCGGAAGTAGAGAGACCCTGCACCCCCAAGGGACTGGCTGTCTGAGCTGGAGACAAGCCTGTGTCCTTTTGTTGCTTCCTTTCTTGCAGTCCTGGTAGAGTTAAGTCCTTGCCTGTCGGCTCCTGACGCGGCCTTGTGTCCCTCCACACCCTGGGGTTAGCGCCTGATTCAGACTAGCCCTGAAGCTCTCAAAAACTTACTCCCGACAAACGCTATCCGGTTCTCAAGCAAAACCACCAGTCTACTCGGTGGGTCACCACTCCAGGCCCTCCTGTTTCCTGCATGCCTATTGCCCACGCCCAGGCAGGGAACCCTCGGGTTTTAAAGAAGTTAAGGAGAGATGAGTTAGTGGCAATGTAGCGTCCAGTTAGTCATTTAAAGATCCCTAGGGTGAAAGGCAGGCTCCCGTAATTAAGTCAACAGCGGCCTTGTTGTACGGAGTAAATAAATAGTCAATGACTCCATTGTGCCTCCTGGAGCGGGCAGCACAGACGCGTGACCGGCTCTGGGCGCCTGGGCTCCAGCTGCTGTGACCTGCAGCCTAATGGGCCCTCGAGGTACAGCCAAGTTCGGGCCAGGCCCAGTAAAATATCCCATTCAATCCCACTGCCTCACAGGAGTAATGAAGACAACTTGTCTACTGGCCAAAGACACTTTCCTTGTCATCACAGGACTGGCCTCCCCACTTCCAGGGGAGGGAGGAGCGAAACACTGGACACAGAGTAGATTCTGCAGCAAATCCCTGGGCGGAAGGATCCAGCCTTGTTTTGTTGTGACTCTGAGAATGCAGAGTAGGGAGTGAGCCTCATCTGACTGTGATAAGCATAGGCTCTGGCATGTAGTAGGTGCTGAATGAAAGAATAATGGATTCCTGGGCTCAGGCTCCCACTTCCACCTTGTTGTCCCCAAGACCACATTGTTTCTGGGGAAGGAGAGGTGGCATCAGACAACGTCCTCTAAGTGCTATGTGTGTTCTTAGAAAGTAGTTGTAAATTTCTTTTCCAACCTGGTCGTGAATTTCTTTCCCAGAGCAAACAGGACACACTCATAAAGACAGAAATAACAGGCACTGGAAAGGGAATGAGGGGCAAGAGGAGAGAGCTGTGAGAAAAGTGAAACAAATCAAAATTATGCAAGTTGTGACAAATTCATTTTCTAAATAAAATGTTATCTGGATTCTAATGAGAAAAGCGGACTCACAGGGGAACTTTAGCCTATACACACCCATTTAAACCTTCAAAATAAATTCTCCAAAACTGTAAAATCTTTTCCATAATCTATGTCAGGATTTATGAAGTTAAACTTTAAGATATCAGATCCCAAGTCTCTCTGAAGAAAGTCATTCCCAGTCATCCTGAAGCCCTGATCTCCCGTCTTTGAGAAGGTAGCTGAGTCCCTCAGCTTGAATTGAATGAAGAAACCGCTTCTCCATCTTCCTTCTCAAAATGCTCTTAGCACATTAGCATGTCTGGGATTTTGACTCCTGAGGACTCAGCAGAGATCACTGAATTTCCAAGCTTTCTACCAGGTTTTGTTTCTTTGTGTTGATCTGGTTTGTTTGAATTACATGTATTCATTCAATTGGAAGAAACTGTTTGAATAATCTAGTTCAGTGCCTTCATTTTACAAGCAATAATAAACCAAAGTGAGAAAAGAGGAGTGAACAACTGGGATGTGGCAAGACTAAGACTGCCTCCTAATTGTGGCAGGGCAACATCAGCCTGTCTTCTGCCATCCACCTTCAAAACTTAGAATCATATGAAGTTAGGACTGTAAGGAACTTCAAGGACTTCTACTCCATTTCAGGGTCGCAGATCTTGGTATGCGGAAAAAAATGTACACTTGGGCACATAGCCTCGAAATCTTGCATGCAATATAAGAGATGTACATAGCACCTGAAGCCCACTGAAGGCTTATGAGTCCCTCAACCCCAGGCTAAGAACCACCAACGTAGTCCAACAACATAATTTTTCAGATGATGAAATCTAAACAAACATACTTACTCAGAGTCACATTGTGGGTTAAGGATCGTTCTACATCTGGATACCTAGAGTCCAGACTAAGAGTTCCAAGGGGAACAGTGGAAATGTTTGGGATTTGGAGATGAACACAGCAATGTAGAGATGAGAAGTGATACAGAATAACCTGGAAGCCCCAGGCTTCTTGCAAAGACGCTATAAAAAGGGAGAAAAGGCAAATGGGAGTGAAGCCTAATGATCTCCAAGGCATAGTATGGTGCTAAGGTTGTGGTGAGTGTGTGGGGTTGTTCTGGATGCCTGTTTTAACTTCTGCGTATGAAAGTGTGGGTCAGAGAAGGTCATTATTGCCAGACCTCTGAACTCTCAAGGCTTTTGCCTGCTATTTTTTTCTGGAGAAGATACCCCTTCACCCCCCAGAAAGGAAAAGGTGGCAGAGCGATCTAAATACCTCCTCCAATGCACTTTTCCATCTCACTAGGCATGTAAAACATACAACTGATCCTCTTCATTCTGGATGTGACCATATCCAGACTCAACACATCAATGAGACTCCAAGTCACCTGCAATGACTCATTCTTCTACTTTTATAGTCAGTTTATTACTTCATGTGTAAATCTATTTCCATTTAGCATCTTCTACACATAATGCATTCCAACTTTCTCAGTGTCAAAATTTGCTCACTTAGTCATTTCACTTCTGCCTGGACTACTGAAATAGTACCAAGACCAAAGTATTCCTCAAGTACTCTACTTAGATGACTATAAATCTGTGAGAATTCCAAGGATTCTCATGCACCCTTCCTACCAATTTAAGTTTTAGGTTCTTGAGGTTACTTTGTACTGTCTCCCCTCATCTTCCTCACTATCATTGTCCCCTCACCTCTCCAATCTCTAACTGGCCAAGTCTTTCTTCAACTCCTAGCTAATTTACTTATTTATTAATTATCTTAGCATGTATTTGTATATGTTTTAAGGAAATAAAGACAAAACAATGAGGGAAAATGTAGGCAATATACTTTGCAAGATATTTCTAAAGGCACACAGTCACTTCTATTAGCAAGACCATGACATTCTTGCTCCTTCTTTTGTAGAAAGCACTGTTATAAAAGTTGGAATATGTTGGCACACAACTGGCATCTAGTAGAGAGGCTTTGTACTAGAAAATATTTCTTATTAGACTCCCCATCCCACCTGCAACTAAGGAGGGAAGAAACTCTGAAGATCCTTAGGCATACGGACAGGTAGAGAGGGGGTCCCACTCTGGGTGAGACAAGGCACGCAGGGACATGCTTCTTCAAAAAACAGCATCTTAATTGGTCATATCACGAAGGAACTGCCAACACAAATCCTCAGGACTATTCCCCACCTACCATTAATCTCTCGTGTTTCTTGGAAGCTTAATAAAAAGTTTCAGAGGGGAAAAACAGCTATTTATATAAGTCCTGTGCACATATGCGTACATGCTAAGTTGCTTCCATCGTGTCTGACTGTTTGTGACCCTACGGACTACAGCCCACCGGGCTCCTCTGTCCATGGGATTCTCCAGGCAAGAATACTGGAGTGGGTTGCCATACCCTCCTCCCAGGGATTTTCCTGACCCAGGGATCGAACCCACTTCTCTTACCTCTCCTGCGCTGGCAGGAAAGTTCTCTACCACTAGTGCCACCTGGGAAGCCCATATAAGTCCTACCCTATTCCAAAATGTTTCACATAAAATATCACATATGGACTCTGTAAACAATCTTGTCAAAAGTATAATTACTATTTTAAGGATACTAAAACTAAAATATAGAAAGGTATGTGACTTGCCTATGGACAAACAAATAGCGAAGGCAAGACTGGGATTCACAACATTGTAGTTTATTGTTCTTGCTGGTACAAGAAAAGAGGCAGCCAGAACAAAGCAGTATCTGCCCAGCTCACTCTTATCCTGAGGGTTTCAGATGTTGTTACTAATCTGTGAGGGGTAAAGCCCAGCAGCTTAGGCTGGGAATATGGAGGGCTGGAGAATACGCAGCAACTCAGATTGAGCAGATCTGCTTCCTCAGCAACCCCCTGAGTGAAGGATTCATCCGGAGCCAGAAACCAGAAGCAGCTGCCTCTCAGAGGGGAAGCCAGCTTAAAAGCAAGCAGAGGGCATTTCTCAGCCTTTGTTAGAGTCCAAGAAAAAAAAAAAAACAGTATTTGATCTGATCCCTTAAGAGTGTTCTCAACAGAAACTAAAGGCTATCCTTTGCCAAGAGAGTAGTTCTTGCAATTAGTGAGAACTAAAAATAAAGACACCCCAATCCAGTACTCTTGCCTGGAAAATCCCATGGGTGGAGGAGCCTGGTAGGCTGCAGTCCATGGGGTCCCTAAGGGTTGGACACGACTGAGCGACCTCACTTTCACTTTTCACTTTCATGCATTGGAGAAGGAAATGGCAACCCACTCCAGTGTTCTTGCCTGGAGAATCCCAGGGATGGGGGAGCCTGGTGGGCTGCCGTCTGTGGGGTCACACAGAGTCGGACACGACTGAAGTGACTTAGTAGTAGTAGTAATAGTAGTAGTAGTAGTAGTAGTAATAACCATTTGTCCTTAATGATAATACCTTCCTAGCTGTTCCCTCTATGAAAGAAACTATACCTTCCAGAGCTTATACTAACTTTCTGACTGTATAGCAGTCCAGCACTCTCCAAGAACTTTGTGTTCTTGGCTTGTTCCAATGCTAGGATACTGTTCACTTGTATGTTGGCTTGTATTCAAGCAAACTTTGTAAACTAGGTTCAGAATGTTGAATAGGGCTTTATATTTAATTTTCATTCTGCAGTGAAACATTCTGATTAATTCAGTTCATCACAAAAGAAGTTGTTAGATACATAATTATTGTCTCCATAACGGGCCCTGTCTAGAGAGGTCATCCAGGCTGTAGAAGGCTGTTGTAGAGGAACTGACCAGGATTCCAATAGATTTTTCCTCTTCTACTTTAAAGTAGTGATGCTAATTAGCAGCTTTTGAATCTCTTATTGCAGGTGAGCCCAGCTTCAAGGGCTGACATTCATTAAGAATATGGACACTGCTGACCTCCTACCTTTCACATTCCTTCCAACCCAAGGGTCACACAGACTGTTGGTTTGAGTTGTTGGGATTGTTTGGACATGCACTGTAGGAGAGAACACAACAGAGGTAATAGAATTCGGTTTTTAGGATCTGTAAACTATATTGTTTTTAGTTCTGTAAATTAAGCTTAAAATGGAAAGAAAATAAATAGCCTAGAGGCTAGAATCAAAATGTAGGTCCAAACTCTGTATACAAATGGAAAGTGTGGAAAACAAACTTATTTTGCAATCTGTTGTACCAACAACTTTTAATATATTAAGATAACTGTCTTGATCTGCTTCCAAATCAGTGTCCCTTTGTAAATATACATGAAATTTGACTACAAAGAGATGAACAGCAATGCATCACTTAACTGTATCAATATTTTATTGATACAGTTGATCATGTAAGAATCAGAAGCAGATTTAGTCTTCTCTGTGGACTGTAGGGACTAAGAGTCTGTTGACCGTATTTCTACTTCACAAACAGAGCTATCCAACCAAGACTTGCTTACAAACTGGAAATGTGCTCAAACACACTGTCCCTGATATTCTGTTTGCTATTCTAGGCTGACAAATTGCTAACTTTCTACAATACTATATATATATATACATACTGTAATTAGGAAAACAGAAGAAGAGACTCTGTGATATGGAAACATTTCTGATGATAGCTGATAATTAAAATTGCTATTTTGGGGGATAAAACAGAAGAAATGTAGTAATTTCTATAATATTTTCCACTATTCACTAATTTTAAATTAAGACATGGATTTCATGTTTATATGTACTTTACTAGGGACTTCAGAGTCAAGGTCCAAGTGTCAGAAACCAGAATTGTTGGAAAATGGTCTCAGCCATAAGGGAAGAGGATCTAGAATTCGCAAATATTTTTCATTTATTTCTCCTCATTCTATACTTATAACAACCATTAAAAAGAGTTACCACTTCCCAGGTGGCTCAGTTCAGTTCAGTTACTCAGTCATGTCTGACTCTTTGTGACCCCCTGGACTGCAGTAGGCCAAGCTTCCCTGTCCATCACCAACTCCTGGAGCTTGCTCAAACTCATGTCCATCAAATTGGTGATGCCATCCAACCATCTCATCCTCTGTCATCCCCTTCTCCTCCCACCTTCAATCTTTCCCAGCATCAGGGTCTTTTCCAATAAGTCAGTTCTTCCATCAGGTGGCCAAAGTTTTGGAGCTTCAGCTTCAGCATCAGTCCTTCCAATGAATATTCAGGACTGATTTCCTTTAGGATTGACTGGTTTGATCTCCTTGCAGTCCAAGGGACTCTCATGATCCA
>NW_011494731.1:24885-26049 GCF_000754665.1 Bison bison bison | reverse complement strand
ACATGATCCCAGGTAGCTCAGTGGTAAAGAATTCTCCTGCCAATGCAGGAGGTGCAGGAGACATGGGTTGGATCCCTGGCTGGGTTGGGAAGATCCCCTGGAGAAGGAAATGGCAACCCACTCAGGTATTCTTGACTGAAAAATCCCATGGTCAGAGGAGCCTGGTGGGCTACAGTCCATGGGGTTGCAAAGAGTCCAACGTGATTGAGCAGGCACAAGAACAATCACAGGATATATTTTCCTCATTTATAGAAACAAGAAGCAAAAGTTTTAGAACAATTGTATGCATAGCAAAAACAACACTGAACTGAGTTCCACCAGCTGAACCTCTATTTAAATATAATGTCTTTGTAACTCAGTTAATTCCTATATGCTTCTGTCTACTTATTTGTAAACTCTGGAGGAGAGATTTATTAATATTTTGAAATCTGTGAGGAGATGAAAAATTTAAAAACCTGATGGTTTCTTGACAGACCCAGGATCACATCATAGTCACTGGTGAAATGAGAGTAGTACCCAGGCCTCCAGAGTTTGACCATTATCCAGATGATGAAATGTTTCTGAAATCAAAAACTGAGCTGCAAAAAAATATAGTTCTTCGTGTTTATCTTTCATTCAAAATCATCAGAAACATTCAGAACTCATAATCTAACTTGAAAACAAATATTTCTGTAAAAAGAGATAAATTTTGTTCATTTAGCAAAAATCACTAAAAACACTAATCTAATAATTTGTGTCTAAAGTTAATGTGTACAGGAAGTGGTACCATAAAAATTTTTATGACTATCACCCTGATTAAACTCATTTAGCATTTGGACCCAAGTAATAAACATTTCTAGAGAAAATCATAGAACTGGGATATATGGGTTGAATAAGTTCAGTTCAGTTCAGTTGCTCAGTCATGTCCGACTCTTTGCAACCCCATGAATCACAGCATGCCAGGCCTCCTTGTCCATCACCAGCTCCCAGATTCACTCAAACTCATGTCCTTTGAGTTCGGTGATGCCATCCAGCCATCTCATCCTCTGTCGTCCCCTTCTCCTCCTGCCCCCAATCCTTCCCAGCATCAGAGTTTTTTCCAATGAGTCAACTCTTTGCATGAGGTGGCCAAAGTATTGGAGTTTCAGCGTTAGCATCAGTCCTTCCAATGAACACCCAGGACTG
>NW_011494731.1:24091-24739 GCF_000754665.1 Bison bison bison | reverse complement strand
AGTTTCAGCGTTAGCATCAGTCCTTCCAATGAACACCCAGGACTGATCTCCTTCAGAATGGACTGGTTGGATCTCCTTGCAGTCCAAGGGATTCTCAAGAGTCTTCTCCAACACCACAGTTCAAAAGCATCAATTCTTCAGTGCTCAGCTTTCTTCACAGTTCAACTCTCACATCCATACATGACCCCTGGAAAAACCCTAGCCTTGACTAGACGGACCTTTGTTGGCAAAGTAATGTCTCTGCTTTTGAATATGCTATCTAGGTTGGTCATAACTTTCCTTCCAAGGAGTAAGCATCTTTTAATTTCATGGCTGCAATCACCATCTGCAGTGATTTTAGAGCCCAGAAAAATAAAATCTGACACTATTTCACCTGTTTCCCCATCTATTTCCCATGAAGTGATGGGACCAGATGCCATGATCTTAGTTTTCTGAATATTAAGCTTTAAGCCAACTTTTTCACTCTCCTCTTTCATTTTCAAGAGGCTTTTTAGCTCCTCTTCACTTTCTGGCATAAGGGTGGTGTCATCTGCATTTCTGAGGTCATTGATATTTCTCCTGGCAATCTTGATTCCAGCTTGTGCTTCTTCTAGCCCAGTGTTTCTCATGAGGTACTCTGCATATAAGTTAAATAAGCAGGGTGACAAT
>NW_011494731.1:19450-23912 GCF_000754665.1 Bison bison bison | reverse complement strand
AAACTGATTTTTTTCTTCTGAGATAGAATTTAATAATCAGATACAAGGAATGATCACTGCAGATGGTCAAGTTTCATAAGTAAGCCTCTGTTTTGCTAGTAACTGGACAATTCTAGAAGATAGTGATTCCATCTGACTGTGCTCAGAAGAGCCAGGGCTTTTAATGCATACATCAGCAGTGCATCGACCCCTTTGCTGTCACTTAAACAAAATTATTGGAACAGCTCTTACATTCTAATTATTTCTCCTTTTCCCCAAGATTACTCATTTATCACTGTGTAACCCTGGCAGGAGTTCCATATTCAAGTTTCCCCTATAAAATCTGATGGCAAACTTACAGTATTACTTTTTTTTGTCCTTGTACTGGTTTTTAGATTGAAGAAGGTTTAAAAAAATTTTTTTTGTTGTTAAATATTGCTTTGGCCAAAAAGTTCATTCACTTTTTTCCATTCCATCTTATGGGAAAATCCAAACTTTTTGCCCAACCCACTATAGGTTATATGGAGACACTCCAATAGGTGTTTTGCATATTTATCTCACTAACTCTTCCTAAAGCAATCCTGCAAAGAAGTTATAGCGACTGGCATTGAAGGGTATTCAGTTCCTGGTCTACTCATGTTTGTTGAGCATGGTTTTGCTTACTTTTGAAGTTCAGACTCTTTCACTCTACTCCCTAGGAGTGACTTTAATAAGAAAGAAATACCGTTTTGCAAATGAAAGGTACTAGGTCAAAAGGAGGCCTTCTCCTGGCCAAGTGTATATTTTGATAATATGCTTGGTTTCACATCAGTACCATCAGTGCATCTTCAAAATAGTGTTGCCCTATTTTCTATAAAAGTAGTTTTTTTCCAGAAGGACAACTCTGAAACATTTTGAAACTAAACTAATTTTCAAGGCTTTATCTCACATATTGTTGAAATGTCTTATTTATATGTCAGTTTTCTTACAGTGTTTCATGCAGAAAACAAATAAAACAATTGCTGATTCTTGTATTTTCCTGGTTGACATAGCTTTTAAACAGAAAAGAATCCTAACTTTCAACTCCACTGACCCTATGAAAACTCTTCAAGTTCAAAACTTGATTTTAAGTTTGACACTTTCTATTGCCTGCAATAGAATAGGTGAGGGAAATCTAAGATTAAACTGTCAAGTGTGGAAAAGATATCATTGATAGAAAAAGGAGATGTGTACCCTCAATTCACTTCTCTGCAAAATGAGATATTCTTAAAGATTGATGAGCATTGAAGAAAAAAAAAACTAAGACTGTGGTGAAAGTCCTCCTGTATATTTAACATGTTGATTAATTTATATGCATCTAGCTATTCCTTCAGAGAAGGTGATGGCACCCCACTCCAGTACCCTTGCCTGGAAAGTCCCAGGGATGGAGAAGCCTGGTGGGCTGCAGTCCATGGGATCGCAAAGAGTCAGACATGACTGAGCGACTTCACTTTCACTTTTCACTTTCATGCATTAGAGAAGGAAATGGCAACCCACTCTAGTGTTCTTGCCTGGAGAATCCCAGGGACGGGGGAGCCTGGCGGGCTGCCGTCTATGGGGTCGCACAGAGTCGGACACGACTGGAGCGACTTAGCAACAGCAATTCCTTAATGTAGAATTGGAACACATGATCTCAATATAAAACAAAATAACTGAAATCTGAAACTTTCCAGAAAAAAATAAAGCTATATTTACAGAAGAATGCATAGTGTTTCCTAATTAAAAAAAAAAAAAAAGAAAGGGATATTTCATAGTATGGGTGCTTGTTACAAGCACATAACAAATTTCTGCATCTACTTCTCAACCTTCTCTGTCTCTCTTAAGAGTACACAGACATACAGTGATTTTTCTGTTTGTCAAAGAAAGTACTACAATTTCTAAAGCTGCCCATTGAGTGGTTCTGAGCCATAGCCAAAAGCTATTTCAAAATGAGGACAGATTTCTTTTCTCCCTGGGGACAGACAGCATGCTGCTTCCTCAGCCCTGCATTCGAAGCCTTTTCTCCCCCAGATCTTGTTTAATTCTAGGTGTAAAAAGACATTTCTTCCACTATTAAAATGCTGAGCGCAATCAAGTTGGGAGTATGCCCATTTTTCATTCATTTCATGTTAAATTAAATCATCTGTAGTTCTATAACAATGAATTCAGCCATACACTTAAAGAGAAAAAAAAAAAAAGATTTCAACTACTCCTTTGGAAAAGAAACAACTACCAAACTGTTCTCAGATATGGGTCAAGAACAGATTATTGTGAGTATACTCAAATGTAATTATGACATACATTCATAAAATCCTGGCACTGTCTCCACTTTCATCAAAGAGGGAGCAAAGAGGTTGCTTTAGACATCAGTGGTTAAAGCCATCTCCTTTACCTGACCCGTCACTGTGCTTTCTTAAGTCCGCCTTCCCCCTCCATCGTATTTCCATCTGTTAAACAATACATTTTGTTACCATTGCAGTATTTCCCCAATATAGCGCCTTTTCATATATCCATAGAGCTTAAACAACCTGCAGATGAATTCTCACAACATTCCTTCAGACTTCCCATGTGGATTCAAACACAATATGCAATTATGTCATTTATATCAGTACAGGGAAACTAAGAAAAAGTTAATGTTCCAGTGCTTTTAACGGAGTTCTTTCTGCATCACACCATTTTATTTCTCTGTGAGGAAAAAAAGAGTACAATTACAGATGGTGATAAAAGAACTGAACCAAATAGGCCCGGATCATGTTAATGATATTGAGTCAAGCCTTGGCTCTCAGAAATATCCCTGATTTGCTACATTATAGGCACCCATGAAGCTACCAGCTTTCTTCCTCACTGTTTGGACTTTCTCCTGTTTAACTTCCAGGATGGGAGGGGGAGAGAGAGAAGGGAAAGTAATACATTTTGCATGTAAATCATTTGTTTTATAAAGAGAAACAGTGTTAATTTATAAGTTTTAAAAATTTCTAACAATCCCATTTTGAAAAGAAAATAAGAAAAACATATTTTAATAACTTACCTTACCTAATATATTAGTTTTTTGGTGTACACATACGTGTGTGTGTTTATGAATTTTTTTTATTAGAGTCACATGCCATTGCATATTTCTCTCCCAGGGTCAAGATTCCAGTTTGCTACTTAGAAGAGGCTTGAGTTTTGCCAAGGGCAAATGCATAAATATTTCTATAGCATTACTGCTATTCCCTGCCTGTCAACTGCCAAGGGCTCTGGCAAAGATAAGACTTCACACAAGGGAAGGCCAACCAAACTGGTGGGTTTAGCAGAAGCCAGGGACCTACCCAAGGACAGCTGTCAACGAGATACCAAGCTATACAGTAGAAAGGAACATGGATCTAAGATGGGAGACAAATGAGTAAAAAGAAGAAGGCTGACAGAACTCAAGTTCTGAGGACCAAGATCTTAGTAGCAGAGATGGAGACTCTGGCACTTCAAGAGAGAACACCTGGGGCTATATCTAGGCATAAAGAGACTCAGAGTCAAAAGGAGGAATCCAGACAATTATAGATGGTACCCTCTTCAGCAGAAAAAAAAAGAATTATGAAAAGACGTGGAGGAGTGGTGATGCTTTTGAAATGTGTATAAATATCAAATCACAATAATGTGTCCCAGGAATGAACAGAATGCTGTAGATGCATTATATTTCAGAAACAAACTTGTAGAAAATGAGAGTAGATTTGTGAGGCAGGGGGGAAAGGGAAGGGGAACTGGATGAAGGTAGTCAAAAGGTCCAAACTTCCAGTTATAAGATAAATAAATACTAAGGATGTAATGCACAACATGATAAATATAATTAACACTACTGTATATTATATGTGAAAGTTGTTGAGGGAATAAATCCTAAGGGTTTTCATTACAAGGAAAAATGTTTTTTTTTTTTCTATTTCTGTAAATTTACATCTATTTGAGATGATGAAGGTTCACTAAACTTATTGTGGTAATCATTTCATGATTTTGTGGATACTATAATGGTGGAAATGTGTCATGACATGTTTGTCAAAGCCCATAGAATATACAAAACCAGGAGTAAAGCCCAATGCAAGCATGAACTTTGGACGATTATGATGTGAATGCAGGTTTATCAGTTGTAACAAATGTGTCACTCTGATGAGGGAGGTTGATGGTGAGGGTAGCTGTGTGTGTGTAGAGAGTCAGGGAGTATATAGGACCTCTGTAGTTTCTGCTCAATTTTCCTATTAACCTAAAATTGCTCTAAAAAATAAAATCTCTTACAAAAATATTCAGAAGAGAACCAGCAGCAAGGCTGCTTCAGCATTGACCCAGAACACCAGGCAAAAAAGAGTCCCGAGCATGCCTTGCTCTCCAGGGCCAGGCTCAACTTTAGGGACAAAGGGACATGATTGAACCTAGAGCTGTATGACACTGCAGACTGAATTGTGTCCTCCCAAAGTTCGTATTTTGAAACTGTAACCTCTATATACCTATTGTTATGTCATTT
>NW_011494731.1:17794-19144 GCF_000754665.1 Bison bison bison | reverse complement strand
AGAAGGAAATGGCAACCCACTCCAGTGTTCTTGCCTGGAGAATCCCAGGGATTGGGGAGCCTGGTGGCTGCCATCTATGGGGTCGCACAGAGTCGGACACGACTGAAGTGACTTAGCAGCAGGATGTTTGGATGAGGTCATGAGAGTTCTCATGATAGGATTCATGTCCTTATAAGGAGACACAGAGCTAACCCTCTCTTTCTCTCTCATGTGAGGACACGGTGAAGTGGCTGTTTGAAAGTCAGGAAGAGTTTTCACCAAAACCCAACTATACTGGCACAGTGACCTCAGACTCCCAGCATCCAAAACAATGAGAAAATAAATCATTGTTAAAGTCATCCAATATATGGTATTTTGTTATGGCAACTTTAGCCAACAAAAACATTCAGGTCCCACTTCTCCTGAACCAACGTTTCTAAAGACCAATATAAACGGGGAGGGGGATAGGGAAACATAATCACTGCTTCTGTTTAATCAGGTATGTTTATCCAATAGGCATAGCTATCCAGACAGAGAGCACATGAAGGAAAGGGAAGGGCTTTCTCTGAGAGGCAGCTGAAATGAGGGTGGGGGATTTGATTCTGTGGTTAAGTTAGGATTTTCCTTCTTGGTAGGAAGTCCCACTACTTACAAGGTTATGACCAACTTTCTATTAAAAGTAAGAATTAGGGGAGAAGGAAGGGTGGGAAATCAGGTAGGAAAATGCCCTGCTGGCGGGTGCCTCCTGGATGCCCTCCAGGTAGATCTCCTGGTGTAGTGCTTCCCTTGCTTGGGACTAAATGCACTGACAAGCTCAGTATAAATGGATGAATATGCTGTGTTGCGCTTAGTCACTCAGTCGTGTCTGACTCTGCAACCCCAGGGACTGTAGCCCACTAGGCCTCTCTGTCCATGGGGATTTTCCAGGCAAGAATACTGGAGTGGGTTGCCATGCCCTCCTCCAGGGGATCTTCCCAACCCAGGGATTGAACCTAGATCTCCCACATTGCAGGCGGATTCTTTACCATCTGAGCCACAAGAGAAGCCCAAGAATACTAGAGTGGGTAGTCTTTCCCTTCTCCAGGGGATCTTCCCAACCCAGGAATCCAACCCAGGTCTCCCGCATTGCAGGGGATTCTTTACGAGCCGAGCCACAAGGGAAGCCCATAAATGGATAGTTAGCTCTACCTTAAAAGAAAAGGTTTTGCAAGGTGAAAAGACAGCCTTCAGAATGGGAGAAAATAATAGCAAATGAAGCAACTGACAAACAACTAATCTCAAAAATATACAAGCAACTCCTACAGCTCAACTCCAGAAAAATAAATGACCCAATCAAAAAATAGGCCAAAGAACTAAATAGACATTTCTCCA
>NW_011494731.1:6392-17537 GCF_000754665.1 Bison bison bison | reverse complement strand
TTACTCAGCCATTAAAAAGAATACATTTGAATCAGTTCTAATGAGGTGGTTGAAACTGGAGCCTATTATACAGAGTGAAGTAAGCCAGAAGGAAAAACACCAATACAGTATACTAACGCATATATATGGAATTTAGAAAGAGGGTAACAAAAACCCTGTGCACGAGACAGCAAAAGAGACACTGATGTATAGAACAGTCTTATGGACTCTGTGGGAGAGGGAGAGGGTGGGAAGATTTGGGAGAATGGCATTGAAACGTATAATATCATGTATGAAACGAGTCGCCAGTCCAGGTTCGATGCACGATACTGGATGCTTGGGGCTAGTGCACTGGGATGACCCAGAGGGATGGTATGGGAAGGGAGGAGGGTTCACAGGATGGGGAACACATGTATACCTGTGGTGGATTCATTTTGATATTTGACAAAACTAATACAATTATGTAAAGTTTAAAAATAAAAAAAAAATAAAATAATAAAAATTGAAAAAAAAAAGAAAAGGTTTTGTTGCTTGGTCCTCCATTATAACACTAAGCAGAGTAGTATTTTAATGTTTTAACATAGAAACAAAAAAAGTATTTATATGGATATGAAGATAAATGTGTATTTTTTTTTTCATTAAGAGAAAAATACCATTCTGGTCACAGGGAGTCAAATTTGGGGTGAGTAGTCTGGGTAGAAATAAGCATCTTCTTTTGAGTGGGGGTTGGGGAGGTGGTGCTTGAAAATTTGGCTATTTGGGGCTGTTATTCCCTCACTACCACTTCAGGGCTTCTATGTGCCCTGCTCACCCTTCTGGGGAGACTGATACTGGTTGGTTTAACAATTGAAGCCCGTGATGGCAGTAGTAGTCACCTGAACCCTCGAGCTTTGGTTTAAAAGACACACATATACACACAGGGGTTTGGAGATATGTTTGCTGGTCAGCTTGAGTATGTTACCGATAAGAGGGTATAGGGGTTATTTATTGGTGGGATTAGCATATCACTGAAGCAGGTCATTTGACATATTAAAAAATTTTTAAAGCCAAACATAAGTTTAGATTATAATCATATTTGTAGGGTTTCTAAAGTGTTTGTTTCTCAGAATGGCTTGTTTGCTTCAGTTGTCTCTTTCCCATCTCTGGTCTTGGAAGAAATGGGAACAGTATTGGAGTCAAAACACTTGTAATTTTGTATTCTGCTATCTATTCCCTGAGTGTGAGATATTCACTTCCGTTGTTAAGATTCCTGAGGAGTTTTTTTTTTTTTTTCTTTTGATAATAAAATGAAACCCCACCTCGTCCCTACATTTCCCCAACTGTTTCTGGCTGTCTTTGTGTTGGTTGCAGCAGGCAGACTATGGTTTTCTCAGACAGTTTCTAATTACCATGTACAATATGTTCAGAGTTAGGTAACTCCTCACTGTAAACAAACTGTGTTCACTGTCCAGAGCAGCTCTAATAAGTCAAATAAATTCAATTTGTATATGGCTAATTTTGACCAAACTCTTCAGTCCTTGCAAGCTTCCAAGCCTTTCTATTTTTGCTTCATAGCTGCTGCTAAGTCACTTCAGTCGTGTCCGACTCTGTGCGACCCCATAGACGGCAGACCACCAGGCTCCCCCATCCCTGGGATTCTCCAGGCAAGAACACTGGAGTGGGTTGCCATTTCCTTCTCCAATGCATGAAAGTAAAAAGTGAAAGTGAAGTCGCTGAGTTGTGTCCGACTCTAGCGACCGAATGGACTGCAGCCTGCCAGGTTCCTCCATCCATGGGATTTTCCAGGCAAGAGTACTGGAGTCGGGTGCCATTGCCTTCTCCGGCTTCATAGTTAGATGCATTTAAATCTTTTACTAGGCACAGAAGAAACTGCTGAAGGCAAGAAAACATATTTAGATGTCTACAGTCCAACTTGCTTTGTGAATAAGTACTATGTTACTTTGAATGAATACCAAGTCATGTCTGACTCTTTGCAACCCATGGGCTGCAGCACCCCACACTTCCTGTCCTTCACTATCTACTGGAGCTTGTCAAACTCATGTCCATTGAGTCAGTGATGCCATCCAACCATCTTATCCTCTGTTGCCCCCTTCTCCTCTTGCCCTCTGTTTTTCCCAGCAGCAGGGTCTTTTCCAGTGAGTTGGCTCTTTGCATTAGGTGGCCAAATTATTGGAGCTTTAGCATCAGTCCTTCCAATAAATATTCAGGGTTGATTTCCTTTAGGATTGACTGTTTGATCTCCTTGCTGTCCAAGGAACTGTCAAGAGTCTTCTCCAGCATCACAGTTCAAAGGCATCAATTCTTGACTGGAGAACAACAAAAGTATAAAAGATGTGAAAAATCTTTAAGATTATAAAAGGAATTAATGTGGTGAGTGTACCCACAAATCTTCTTGGCCCTTCTTTGTTAGGTGAAAAGGCAACGGAAATAGAGGAAATATAGATAAATATGATGCATTTTTGGTTTTTAAAAACCCCATCATTAAAATCATCTCAAACAAGAGTTGCCCTTTGGCTTTTCCATTCTTGTATTTGCTGAATAGTTCCACACTCATCGGAGCCATTTCCCATGTACTCTGACTCTTACTTCTAGAATAACACATCCTCATTTTCAACTTATATTCAAAGGCATCCTAGTGTTCTTTTTTTCCCTCTTCCTTCAAGGGACAATTACTAGAATCTGGTGAAGTGCCCCATAACAGCACACTGAAGCTTAGTGAAGGGTCAAAGATAAAGGTTTCCCCAGCCCTTCTTGGCTCAATGGTCAGAGAGTGAAGGTGAGGGTAGGCTCAAGGTCCTACCTCTGTGAATCTACCCGTATATACAAAGTAACATAATAACCCCTGTGCTTTTGCTAGTTGCAGTAAGAAAATTAAGCACTAAAAATTTATTTATTTTTTTTTGGATGTGATGGTGAAGATGACAATAATAGAAGCTAAAAATTTACTCTTCAATTAGAGTAGGACCTCAAAATTTTCATAGCCATTAAAAGATGAAAATCTGAGAACACTCTAGCAGAGAAGGGAAGGTGGGCAAAATAACATGTATGGGCAAAGGCAGAAGTTAGAAATTATATTGGTTCCTGTGTGTGTGTGTGTGTGTGTGTGTAAGTCGCTCAGTCATGTCTGACTCTTTGCATCCCCATGGATTGTAGCCTGCAAGGCTCCTCTGTCTGTGGAATTCTCCAGGCAAGAATACTGGAGTGGGTTGGCATTCCCTTCTCCAGGGGATCTTCCCAACCCAGGATCAAGCCCAGGTCTTCTGCACTGCAGGCAGATTCTCTACCTGAGAACAGAATTAGCCTAATCTGTGGATATCATGTTACTAAAGTGCCCACCCACAGCTATTTGACTGCCATATCCTCCCAGTCCCAGATTGGCTGACATTCTGCCCTCCCAAAATACCCTGTTGTAGAGATAGTAGTCCTCCCCAGGAAGGAAGCTCATTAGAATGACTTCTAGTACTAGGGTCATGTGTTGAGGGCCTACTAGGTGCTATAGACATTTTCTCATTTAATACTCAGAGCAAACTTCAGAAATGTCCTTACTCTGACTTTTTTATTCAGGACATAGATTTAGAACTGGTAAATAATTTGATTAAGGTCAGAAAACCAGAAGGGATAAAAGATGAAATTTTACCCCATGCTTGTAGAACTATAATCCATGTAGCCAGAAGTATGTGGTGCTGTACTGGGATTATAACCAGGAGAGGAAATGGCAACCCACTCCAGTATTCTTGCATGGGAAACTCCATGGACAAAGAAGCCTGGTGGGCCACAGTCCATAGGGGCCACAAAAAAGTCGGACATGACTTAGCAATTAAACAACAGCGCAGCAATGTGGTGCTGTGTTGGGATTATAACTGGGAAGAAATTTGACACATGATTTTATATTAAAATAAGCATGTATGACTATTTAATATAACATAATGTCAATTTTATAAGGACTTTAAGACATGGGACTTCAAAGAAACTTTTGGGTGTATTAAGTTTATTAGTCCACCATGGGCTCTGTCCCAGTCCTCTTTCAATTTCATTCTCTTGTATCATTGGATTGAAAAGTGGAGAGTACACTCCCTCCATGCAACTTCTTAGATAACAGAGTTTCAGCTTTTCTAAAGTATTTTGAGGACAAGTGGAAAAAAGCATGACAAATTAAAATGCAAAAGCTTAGACACAGAAGAATAATTAAAAATATAGAATCCTTTGTGTTTGGGTTGACATCAACTCCGTGATCTCACTTCATTCCTGTTTCACTGGGCACCAGACAAGACAACCAGGCCAGCCAGCCTCATGTGGAGTTGAGTCACCACTGTGCTTAGGTTTGGAGGCTTTCTTGGGTTCCCCCCACAACCCCCTTCTTACCCTATTTTTTTTTTTAATGTTTATTTACTTATTCGGCTGCATTGGGTCTTAGTTGTGTCATTTGGGATCTGTTGTTGCAGCGTACAGACTCTCTAAGCTGTGGCACACGGGCTCCAGAGCATGCCACCTCAGTAGTTGTACCATGGGCTTAGTTGCTCCATAGCACATGGGATCCTATTTCCCCAACCAGGGATCAAACCCGTGTCCGCTGCATTGCAAGGTGGATCCTTGACCACTGGACAGTGAGGGAAGTCCTGCCTTCCCCCATTTCAAGGAAGAGCCCCACATCTGGCCCTGGCTCCACTCCACCTCAGCTCTGAGGAACCACCTCATGATCCAGTTTCATATATCCCTCCCACTACACAACAACTCTATGGAGGACTTCGCCATCTGAAAGCCAGGAACACGTGCTTGCAGATTCCGCCCCCAAGACTCCCTCTAGCACGTGACTCACCCCTTTTCACTTTCTTCATTCCTTTGAACCATAACTACTACTAGTTATTATTACCACATAATCCCCACTATTAGTTGAAGATGAGCTCACATTCCAGCCTAAAGGAGCACAAGAAGCTCATCTCCTGAGCATTCCAATGGTTTTGATGTCTCCTGACATCACCCAATCAGAGTCATTATCTCATGACACTCCCCATCAGGCTATCACTACCTGGCAGGAGTGTTTTACCCAGGTAGGAAAATTTGGCAACTATAGCTGAGAAATCACAGGGTTGTATCCTAGGTTTCTATAATCCCAAATCAAGGAAAAGCCTATTATATACAACAGACAGTTTTTTAAATGGAGACAAGATCTGGGAACATGTGTCTGAGCCACAGGTCTCCAGAGGCACAGTCTCCTTTACCTCGTTTTCTGTTCTATCTACTGGGCTCCCATCAAAATGTCCAGTCACTGAAACAGATCCCAAGGCAGTTTACAGGAAGTGGTGAATGAACAGTGAGCCCAAACCTCCCTCCCCAAATTACAACGAATTCACTCAAATGAATCTCCTGTTGGTGAAGTACCTGGAAGAGCCCCCAGGGCAGGCAGACGGATTCTGCTCTATTTCCATCACTACCTTGCACACTAGTAAGGCCAGCAGCAAAAGTCATGGAACCACACGGCCTAATGCCATTCACCTGCTGTCCTTTTTACCTTTTGAAAAAGGCTTCGTTCTCATCAGTAAAACAGTGAAAGCAGTCTTTCAATAGCATATATTTTTAAAACTATAGTGGAAAGTATCCAAATATAGAAGTTTTCTATCCTGCTTTCCCCCATTTTTGCTTTGCAGCAAATTCTATAATGAAAAACCAGAAAGAAATAACTCTTTATTGTCCTCATGCCTTTCGAAACGAATTTGCAAATTTTCTGGTCTGTCCTTCCATCAAAAAATTTCTAGTTTGGAAAGCCTGCAAGATATGACACAAATTCACCCCATTCTGCCTCCACACGTGACAACAAAAGCATAAAGCTCTTTCATTTTTCAAATGAACATGACTTTGGTGGAGAAGTCCTTTATTTTGATACAAATCTCATTTTGCAAGAAAACATGAATAGTCAATATTTCCTGATGTATCATGCTGTTCATCTACAATAACCAATTTATTCAGAGATTTATTACCTTACCCCAGCCCACTGCTTAGCACAGACAAAGCTGATAAGAAATTCACTGTATTTATGAAACTACAATCCTTTTGGTTAAATGAAAAAGGTACACATAAAGATGTGCAATAACTATGTTTTCACATAACTAGAGATAGATTCAGTGTGTTGAAACTGGCAGAGCCACCTTAAGGAGTTAAGTGTTGCTAAACCCGGCTGAGGGTCTCCTGGGTTCCCACTTAGGAGAGCTTCTATTAAGCAGAAACTGTATTATAAAAATGCCAGCTCCTTCATATCTCTGACAAGTATGTGTCAGTGTTAAGATTCCATTAAATGCAAATTTGATCTTTTATAAAGTCATGTTTAAAGCTAATATCACAGAGCATCAATTAGACTTCTGTATGCTTTGAGGAGGCTGAAAACTGCATTTATTTTGAAGGTACCTTGTGATAGGTATAAAACAGAAATTTAATCAAGTTTAACTAATTACAAGTCAAATTCCATTCCCAATATGTAAATAAAGTCATCCCCCTGTTGTTTATGTATTTGGTTCATTTTTCCTTTGAAGAATTCTGGCCCCTGAAATCAATAGTAACTGATTTATTCTTCAGTCATGCTTTATTTACCAGGCATGAGAAATGAGGTTTTTGGAAAAAGGGAATATTGTCTATCTTTTAAGCTATACTTTCAAACCTTAAAAATTTTAATTATGATAACATAATCTTACAAATATACTTTATACATTTCAATTACTCAAAGAACCTACATTATTCAATTAGATTTGGACCCTCTCCTTCACTCTGCAAAGTCTGTAAAACAAATATTTTCACTAAACAGAGGGGGAAAAAAAAACAAAAGCTCAGAGAAGTTAAATGACTTTCAAAGTTACTTAACTTGTAAGTAGAAGACACAATATAAGAATCTTCAGACTCCACAAAAAGTGTTCTTTTCATCAATAATGTCTTTTGAAAATATACTTAGCTCTCTGCTTTATAAAATAGAAGTTTCTCAAAATATTTTTAAAATTTTCTTGATGAATCAAAATTTTTTATGAACAACCAACAAACTGAACCATGCAGCAATATATTGCTATTTTTGGCTCTTGGAAGTAAGAAAGATTGCTTTCCCCAACACTGTATAATTCCAGAATGCTGTGCTGTTCTAATTGGTGAGCTTTAGTCTTAAATTGGCACTAAGAATCCCTAGAGGGTTACTGAGTCATGCAGAACCTAACTTGCCCTACACTAAGTGTCCTCAGAATACTGTAGTGTTTGAATGGGTGTTTCTCTCCCTCTCCTCATTGTTATGTGGGGACGCTATCATCATTGATCACATGTCAGTAAATTATCCCACTACCATTTTTAATCTCCAAAGGTAAATATCATCGTCTTCTGCTATTCCTATTTTTCTCTGTCTCCTGCAGTCTTGCTAAGACTTAAGTTATTACATTTGACATCCACTGTGAGTGGATAGTTCTTCAGTTTGATGAACTAAATGGTTACATTGCATTTCCTAGTGTCTCTTTGTTAAGCACTTATTTACTTGGTTGTGTCAGGTCTTAGCTGCAGCACACGGGATGTTTTACTTGTGGTATGTGTGATCTTCAGTTGTGGTATGTGGGATCTAGTTTCCTAACCATGGATGGAACCCGTGCCCCCTACACCGGGAATCTGGAGTCTTAGCCGCTGGACCACCAGGGAAGTCCTTCCCATTGTCTTTTTCTTTGTTTTGGTGACTCTTTTCAGCAATTTTTATCACTGTTCACACTTAGAATATACGCACACACACACACCACACACACAAATAAGTGGGAATGCTGCTGTTGTAAATTTAGAACAAATTATTCCAAACATTTAACACTTACATTTCTTTTGAATTGGGCTTCCTTTGGTGGCTCAGATGGTAAAGAATCTGCCTGTAATGCAGGAAACCCAGGTTCAATCCCTGGGTCAGGAAGACCCCCTGGAAAAGGGAATGGCTGGCTATACTACAGTATTCTAGCCTGGAGAATTGCATGGACAGAGAAGCCTGGTGGGTTTATGGGGTCACAGAGTCAGACATGACCAACCATCCAACACTTTCACTTTTTTCTTTTGAATTAATAAAATGAAATAAAGTGATAACTCTCAGTAGTAGATGAAGTAACCCAAGAATATTTTATATCCATTTGGTTCCTGAGTGAAGACTGGAGAACATCCCTAGTGGAATAATGGGATCATGGAATGTTATGGAGCAGAGAGCCTTACAGACCACCTGAATTAGGCCCTGAAGTACTCAACCTCTTTTTTAGAATTCACATATAAGTCTCACAAGTGTGAACTATTTCCAATTATTTCCAGCACATAAGCCACAAATCTATCCTCTTTCTGTCCTACTCAAAATTAGCACATAGGAATGAAAATTATTGTGAATGTAATATTCAAGGCATAGCCACCCTAAAATCACATGTTAATCCTTGGCAAATCTGACATGTTCTATACCCCTTTTTTTGTTCAGTCACTAAGTTATGTCCGATTCTTTGCGACCCCATGAACTGCAGCATGCCAGGCCTCCCTGTCCTTCACCATCTCCTGGAGTTCACCCAAGTTCACATCCATTTAATCAGTGATGTTATTCCAATTGGTGATGCTCATAACCTCATCCAGACCTAATTACCTCCCAAGGGCCCCATCTCAATACCATTACATTAGTGGTTAGAGCTTCAGTATATAAATTTTGAGGGAACAACCATTCAGTCCCTAACAAGACCAAAGTGTTAGGTTCTGTGATCAGGCAGAAGTAGATTTTATCATCATCTAATAATTAGCATACTTACAGTATCTTTTAAATATATATATATATATATTCAAAAACACTACTTCTAATTCAATAGAATGTGCCTTGCCTTTCCTTGAAAGTGAAAGTGTTAGTTGCTCAGTAGTGTCAGACTCTTTAGCCCGCCAGGCTTTTCTGTCCATGGAATTCTCCAGACAAGATACTGGAGTGGGTTGCCATTCCCTTCCCCAGGGGATCTTCCCAACCCAGGGACTGAATCCAGGTCTCCTGCATTGCAGACAGATTCTTTACCAGCTGAGTCACCTTATAGGTGATTTAATTTCATTAGGCTATCTGAAAACAAACTGCTTGTCAGATACATTAATAGCATCTACCATCTATTTCTCACACAGTTCACTTACCTGAGTGATAAAACTGTATTCCACATATTCTTTGGGGGTGAAAAAGAGTCACATTCTACTCTTCGCTTGTTCCTGAATCACTCCTCTATGCTTTGTTACCCTTTATCGGTGATGATGCAGATTATACATACATATATTACACCATAAAACAAGATGCGCTTACTTGAAACCATTTTGGCATCAAAGCAATGGTTTAATGTTGCTCAGTTATCTGCTTTTTGACATAAGATAGAACAATCCTGTAAATGAGCCTGGCCCCCATTTAAAGTGCAGGAAACCAATATACCAGTAGAAAACAACCAGGACAAATCAACAAATTTTGTATTGCCAAAAAGGAGCATGTGATTTATCTTGAACAAAGATCATGAAGGCAAAAAAAAAAAAATCCACCAAATCGAGAGTCACAGACTGTAATGGTTGTTTGAATTTGCCCTCACCTAGCAAAGGGAAAAAAAACCTTTAGACATGCTAATAAACATTTTCTCCAAAAGTGAAAACCAAATTTTATAAAGATAGTTGAAGATGAATGATTAAATGATTTTTGTAAATCCTGTAAATCATTTTTAGCAACCTTTGTCTCTCAGTGCACATTAGGAAATTCAGAATGCATTTAGTATAAACAGATTTAAATGTAGAATGATTGCAAGTCCTAACTGTGCAGCTGAAATATTTAAAGCTTCCCAGTCTCTATATGTCAAGCACTTTGAACTTACAACCATCAACAAATAACCATTGTCTTTCATCTGTGGGAAAAGAAGGAAAAGAACAACAACAAAAAAATCTAGACTGTTCAGTTTCTTAAAGATATGAATCTATTTTAGAAAGAGTTGAAGGTAATTGAAGATGTTAAGTAAATGGTAAGAAAACATGAGTATCAAACTGTTTTGTTCTAAAGTTTAGTAGAATAGATTTTGTTCTTTATTAGTTTATATTAACTTGTGCTAATCTGATTACAAAAAAACAAGGTAAACCCTAACCACCTCTGCATAGAAGCCTGAGAAATTTAGTTATATTTTCATAAAGTAATTGAAGCATATTGACCAAAAGGACATGTTAGAAAATATTCCTGGGGCTTCCCTGGTGGCTCAGTGGTAAAGAATCCGCCTGCCAATGAAGGAGACATGAGTTCGATCCCTGGTCTGGGAAGATGCCACAGGGCACAGAGCAACTAAACCCTGTGCACCACAACTGTTGAACCTGAACACTAGAGGCTGGGAGCAGCAATTGCTGAAAACCCAGCATGCTAGAACCCATGCTCTGCAACAGAAGAGGTCTCCTCAATGAGAAGCCCACGCACCTCAACTAGAGAGTAGTCCTTGCTCGCCACAACTAGAGAAAAGCCCATGCAGCAATAAAGACCCAGCAGAGCCAAAAGTAAATAAATAAAAATAAAAACAAAAATGTTCCTTTATTAAAAACTTTGAATTTCAAATTCCAAACTTAATGAAAAAACTCAATACCTTAAGAAAATTATTCTTATATGTATATATAATATATGTAATACTCTAATAATATTAGGTATTTTAAAGGTATGAATTCTGTAATTTTCAAATATATTCAGTTCAGTTCAGTCTCTCAGTCATGTCTGACCCTTTGTGACCCCATGAACCGCAGTACGTGACATTGTACAGGAGACAGGGATCAAGACCATCCCCATGGAAAAGAAATGCAAAAAAGCAAAATAGCTGTCTAGGCAGGCCTTACCAATAGCTGTGAAAAGAAGAGAAGCGAAAAGCAAAGGAGAAAAGGAAAGATATAAGCACCTGAATGCAGAGTTCCAAAGAACAGCAAGGAGAGATAAGAAAGCCTTCCTAAACGATCAATGCAAAGAAATAGAGGAAAACAACAGAATGGGAAAGACTAGAGATCTCTTCAAGAAAAATAGAGACACCAAGGGAACATTTCATGCAAAGATGGGCTCAATTCAGGACAGAAATGGTAGGGACCTAACAGAAGCAGAAGATGTTAAGAAGAGGTGGCAAGAATACACAGAAGAACTGTACAAAAAAGATCTTCAAGACCAAGATAATCATG
>NW_011494731.1:5728-6292 GCF_000754665.1 Bison bison bison | reverse complement strand
CCTGAAAGATGATGCTGTGAAAGTGCTGCACTCAATATGCCAGCAAATTTGGGAAACTCAGCAGTGGCCACAGGACTGGAAAAGGTCAGTTTTCATTCCAATCCCAAAGAAAGGCAATGCCAAAGAATGCTCAAACTACCGCAAAATTGCACTCATCTCACACGCTAGTAAAGTAATGCTCAAAATTCTCCAAGCCAGACTTCAGCAATACATGAACTATGAAGCTCCAGATGTTCAAGCTGGTCTTAGGAAAGGCAGAGGAACCAGAGATCAAATTGCCAACATCTGCTGGATCATGGGAAAAGCAAGAGAGTTCCGGAAAAACATCTATTTCTGCTTTATTGACTATGCCAAAGCCTATGACTGTGTGGATCACAATAAACTGTGGAATATTCTGAAAGAGATGGGCATACCAGACCACCTGATCTGCCCCTTGAGAAACCTCTATGCAGGTCAGGAAGCAACAGTTAGAACTGGACATGGAACAACAGACTGGTTCCAAATAGGAAAAGGAGTATGTCCAGGCTGTATATTGTCACCCTGCTTATTTAACTTATATGTCAA
>NW_011494731.1:2425-4558 GCF_000754665.1 Bison bison bison | reverse complement strand
ACTGGTTGGATCTCCTTGCAGTCCAAGGGACTCTCAAGAGTCTTCTCCAACACCACAGCTGAAAAGCATGAATTCTTCAGCGCTCAGCTTTCTTCACAGTCCAACTCTCACATCCGTACATGATCACAGGAAAAACCGTAGCCTTAACTAGTCGGACCTTTGTTGGCAAAGTAATGTCTTTGCTTTTTAATATGCTGTCAAGTTCGGTCAAAACTTTCCTTCCAAGGAGTAAGCGTCTTTTAATTTCATGGCTGCAGTCACCATCTGCAGTGATTTTAAAGCCCCCCAAAATAAGGTCAGCCACTGTTTCCACTGTTTACCCATCTATTTGCCGTGAAGTGATGGGATCAGATGCCATAATATTAGTTTTCTGAATGTTGAGCTTTAAGCCAACTTTTTCACTCTCCATTTTCTCTTTCATCAAGAGGCTCTTTAGTTCTTCTTCACTTTCTGCCATAAGGGTGGTGTCATCTGCATATATGAGGTTACTGATATTTCCCCCAGCAATTGATTCCAGCTTGTGCTTCCTCCAGCCCAGCGTTTCTCATGATGTACTCTGAATATAAGTTAAATAAGCAGGGTGACAATATACAGCCTGGACATATTCCTTTTCCTATTTGGAACCAGTCTGTTGTTCCATGTCCTGTTCTAACCGTTGCTTCCTGACCTGCATAGAGGTTTCTCAAGGGGCAGATCAGGTGGTCTGGTATGCCCATCTCTTTCAGAATATTCCACAGTTTATTGTGATCCACACAGTCAAAGGCTTTGGCATAGTCAATAAAGCAGAAATAGATGTTTTTCTGGAACTCTCTTGCTTTTTCCATGATCCAGCGGATGTTGGCAATTTGATCTCTGGTTCCTCTGCCTTTCCTAAGACCAGCTTGAACATCTGGAAGTTCATGGTTCACATATTGCTGAGCCTGGCTTGGAGAATTTTGAGCATTACTTTACTAGCGTGTGAGATGAGTGCAATTTTGCGGTAGTTTGAGCATTCTTTGGCATTGCCTTTCTTTGGGATTGGAATGAAAACTGACCTTTTCCAGTCCTGTGGCCACTGCTGAGTTTCCCAAATTTGCTGGCATATTGAGCGCAGCACTTCCATAGCATCATCTTTCAGGATTTGAAATAGCTCAGCTGGAATTCCATCACCTCCACTAGCTTTGTTCGTAGTGATGCTTCCTAAGGCCCACTTGACTTCACATTCCAGGATGTCTGGCTCTAGGTGAGTGATCACACCATCGTGATTATCTTGGTTATGAAGATAATTTTTGTATAGTTCTTCTGTGTATTCTTGCTACTTCCTCTTAATTTCTTCTTCTGTGGGGTCCCTACCATTTCTGTCCTTTATTTAGCCTATGTTTGCATGAAATTTCCCTTGGTATCTCTAATTTATATACTAAACAAAACTCAAATATCAATTAAGCCCATATTGAGTCTAATTTTATTTATTTTTTTTTTTTCCTCTAATTTTATTTTTAAACTTTACATAATTGTATTAGTTTTGCCAAATATCAAAATGAATCCGCCACAGGTATACATGTGTTCCCCATCCCGAACCCTCCTCCCTCCTCCCTCCCCATACCATCCCTCTGGGCCATCCCAGTACACCAGCCCCAAGCATCCAGCGTCATGCATCGAACCTGGACTGGCAACTCGTTTCCTACATGATATTTTACATGTTTCATTGCCATTCTCCCAAATCTTCCCACCCTCTCCCTTTCCCACAGAGTCCATAAGACTGTTCAATACATCAGTGTCTCTTTTGCTGTCTCGTACACTGGGTTATTGTTACCATCTTTCTAAATTCCATATATATGCGTTAGTATACTGTATTTATGTTTTTCCTTCTGGCTTACTTCACTCTGTATAATAGGCTCCAGTTTTATCCACCTCATCAGAACTGATTCAAATGTATTCTTTTTAATGGCTGAGTAATACTCCATTGTGTATATGTACCACAGCTTTCTTATCCATTCATCTGCTGATGGACATCTAGGTTGCTTCCATGTCTTGGCTCTTCTGGTTTCCTCAGTGTGTATGCCCAGCAGTGGGATTGCTGGATCATAAGGCAGTTCTATTTCCAGTTTTTTAAGGAATCTCCACACTGTTCTCCATAGTGGCTGTACTAGTTTG
>NW_011494731.1:0-622 GCF_000754665.1 Bison bison bison | reverse complement strand
ATTTTGATTTCTTTTTTGATTTCTTCTGTGATTTGTTGGTTATTCAGCAGCGTGTTGTTCAGCCTCCATATGTTGGAATTTTTAATAGTTTTTCTCCTGTAATTGAGATCTAATCTTACTGCATTGTGGTCAGAAAAAATGCTTGGAATGATTTCTATTTTTTTGAATTTACCAAGGCTAGCTTTATGGCCCAGCATGTGATCTATCCTGGAGAAGGTTCCATGTGCGCTTTGAGAAAAAGGTGAAATTCATTGTTTTGGGATGAAATGACCTATAGATATCAATTAGGTCTAACTGGTCTATTGTATCGTTTAAAGTTTGTGTTTCCTTGTTAATTTTCTGTTTAGTTGATCTATCCATAGGTGTAAGTGGGGTATTAAAGTCTCCCACTATTATTGTGTTATTGTTAATTTCTCCTTTCATACTTGTTAGCATTTGTCTTACGTACTGTGGTGCTCCCGTGTTGGGTGCATATATATTTATAATTGTTATATCTTCTTCTTGGATTGATCCTTTGATCATTATGTAGTGACCTTCTTTGTCTCTTTTCACAGCCTTTGTTTTAAAGTCTATTTTATCTGATATGAGTATTGCTACTCCTGCTTTCTTTTGGTCCCTATTT
>NW_011494730.1:4696519-4696843 GCF_000754665.1 Bison bison bison | reverse complement strand
GATCTCCTTCAGAATGGACTGGTTGGATCTCCTTGCAGTCCAAGGGACTCTCAAGAGTCTTCTCCAACACC
This sequence comes from Bison bison bison, assembly GCF_000754665.1. Taxonomy (NCBI): domain Eukaryota; kingdom Metazoa; phylum Chordata; class Mammalia; order Artiodactyla; family Bovidae; genus Bison; species Bison bison. The sequence continues at coordinate 4,696,772 of NW_011494730.1, read as the reverse complement.
AAAGTTCAACAGCATCAATTCTTCGGCACTCAGCTTTCTTCACAGTCCAACTCTCACATCCATACATGACCACTGGAAAAACCATAGCCTTGACAAGATGGACCTTTGTTGGCAAAGTAATGGCTCTGCTTTTTAATATGCTATCTAGGTTGGTCATAACTTTCCTCCCAATCAGTAAGCGTCTTTTAATTTCATGGCTGCAGTCACCATCTGCAGTGATTTTGGAGCCCCCAAAAATGAAGTCTGACACTGT
>NW_011494730.1:4682590-4696419 GCF_000754665.1 Bison bison bison | reverse complement strand
CCTGACCTGCGTATAGATTTCTCAAGAGGCAGGTCAGGTGGTCTGGGATTCCCATCTCTTTCAGAATTTTCCACAGTTTATTGTGATCCACACAGTCAAAGGCTTTGGTGTAGTCAATAAAGCAGAAATAGATGTTTTTCTGGAACTCTCTTGCTTTTCCCATGATCCAGTGGATATTGGCAATTTGATCTCTGGTTCCTCTGCCTTTTCTAAAACCAGCTTGAACATCAGGAAGTTCACGGTTCACATATTGCTGAAGCCTGGCTTGGAGAATTTTGAGCATCACTTTACTAGCATGTGAGATGAGTGCAATTGTGTGGTAGTTTGAGCTTTCTTTGGCATTGCCTTTCTTTGGGATTGGAATGAAAACTGACCTTTTCCAGTCCTGTGGCCACTGCTAAGTTTTCCAAATTTGCTGGCATATTGAGTCCAGCACTTTAACAGCATCATCTTTCAGGATTTGGAATAGCTCAAGTGGAATTCCATCACCTCCACTAGCTATGTTCGTAGTGATGCTTTCTAAGGCCCACTTGACTTCACATTCCAGGATGTCTAAGGAAATGAAACCAAAACCGCAAGACTTTACTCCACACTCACAAGGATGGCTGTAATCAAAAACACAGATAATAACAAATATTGACAAGAGTATGGAAAAATTGGGACTCTGATATATTGCTGGTATAAATACAAAATGGTACAGTGTTTTTGAAAAACAGTTTGGCATTTCCTTGAAATGTTAAATCTGGAGCTACCTATGACCTGGCAATTATGCTCTTAATTATATATGCCCAGAAGAAGTGAAAACATATGTCCACATAAGAGCTTGTACGTTAATATTCAGAGCAACATCATTCGGAAAGCCAAAACGTGGAAAAAACTCAAGTGTTCATCAGTCGATGATGAGTAAACAAAATGTGCTCCATCCGTACAACAGAGTATTATTCAGCCATGAAAAGGAGTGAAGTGCTTACGTCTGCTACAGAAAGGGTGACCCTTGAAAGCATTACACTAAGTGAAGGAGCCAGATGCAAAGGCCCATGAGTGATATGGTTCTACTTATTTGAAATATCCAGAGCAGGCAAATCTAATGAGACAGAAAATTAGACGGGTGGTTGTCACGGATGAGGGGAATGTGGGGTGATTGGCAATGTGTACAAGCTATGGTTTTTCCAGTGGTCATGTATGGATGTGAGAGTTGGACTGTGAAGAAAGCTGAGTGCTGAAGAATTGATGCTTTTGAACTGTGATGTTGGAAAAGAGTCATCAGAGTCCCTTGGACTGCAAGGAGATCCAACCAGTCCATTCTAAAGGAGATCAGCCCTGGGATTTCTTTGGAAGGACTGATGCTAAAGCTGAAACTCCAGTACTTTGGCCACCTCATGCGAAGAGTGGATTCATTGGGAAGACTCTGATGATGGGAGGGATTGGGGGAAGGAGGAGAAGGGGATGACAGAGGATGAGATGGCTGGATGGCATCACCGACTCAATGGATATGAGTCTGAGTGAACTCTGGGAGTTGGTGATGGACAGGGAGGCCTGGCGTGCTGCGATTCATGGGGTCACAAAGAGTCGGACACGACTGAGCAACTAAACTGAACTGAACTGAACTGAAAGATGTTTAAAAAGACTTTTTGGAGAAGTCAACTAAAGTTTTCATTTATTCAAATATGCACCCTTCATAATAGCAGATGTAAAATATACACAGCAATGTCTATCTTCTGTAGCTAAATGGTATAGATTTGTGGGTACAAGATCTTATCAGATGTCACTTCAGGGCCAGATGCCCATTTGAAAGAAACTTGTATATAGTATTTAATATGCCAATGCATATAATTCAACCTTATTACAATAACTCACCTAGCTTAAAGGAAAGTAAACAAATAAATACGGTTTCATTGGCTCAGATAGCTTAAAAAGTCACGACTGGATACAGTGCCTTAAGGAATTTCATCAGGACTCTCCCAGAGTCTTCATCACTCAGACAGACATCCTCTGGGGGTAGGGGGCGCAAGGCTGCTGAACCCTCCAGATTTGTAATTCCGGTAGATAGAGTCATTCTTTCCCCAAAAGTAACAGGCAAAACCATCATCTCTCCTATAAACAAACAAAACAAAAATATGGCATAATGAAGAGAGACCCATTCAAAGCAGCAGCACAAGGTAAAATGTGTAAGCAAGTAAAACAGTGAGTGCATGAAACACGTGGGACCAAGGTGGAGAACCCCAAACTACAAGGGGCAGAGAGGCTGGGAGAAAGCCTGACCAAACATACACTCTCTGCTTCTTGGATAGGAAGGCTCAGTGTGCTCAGGTGTCCTTTTTTCTCAAGTTAACCTGCAATGCAGGGACTTCCCTGGTGTCCACTGTAAGGACTCTGTGCTTCCACTGCAGCAGGGAAGGGTTTGATCCCTTGTCAGGGAACTAAGATCCTGCTCAGCAAGTGATGCGGCCAAAAAAAAAAAAAAAATCTGCAATGCAATTTACTTCTAATTTTCCCAAAAGGGAAATTTGTGGAAATCTGACAGTTTTATTTGACGAGATTATTTCCACGTTTGCCCTAACGAAAAAAATGTAAGAGAATAATAGCTAAGAGCATATTTTTTTAAAAGCTCATTAGAGAAGGATTTATTCTCCCAGAACAAAGATGTAAGTGAATGAAATGAAATACAACCATGGAGTGACGGGAAGAATATACTGATGATTATTTTTATAGTCTTAACATGGAATAGAACAGACCTTCATATGCCTAAAAAGAATCTTTTAGAAAGACAAAGGAAAAGAAAGAGACTGTACTCTGTGAAAATGAAAATTGTCTGCATGACCAAATGAAATCACTATGAATAAAATCAAAAGAGAAATGAGACACTGGGGAAATATGGACCACAAGAGTGATCACTTAAGAAGTGAGCCTCGGGCTATGCTTGGTTTTATTCTTTCCTTAAGATTTTTTTTTTTTATGTGGACCATTTTTTTAGAAGTCTTTTTTGAATTTGTGATGGTATTGTTTCTGTATTATGTTTTGGCTTTTTGACTGCTTGATTTTAAACCCCGGTTCTACTACTTCCTGCTAATTTTCTTGTCTCAAAATACGCATTTGCCTTTCAGAGTTGTTGTACAGATTAAGTGAGATAATTTATGTCCATCCTCGTTATTTTTTCCCAAATGTACACACAACATTCTTGTAAACAAAAAATAAGAGAAATAATCCAACAGTGGGGAAAGAATAGAGGCAGGAATTCCAAGGTTGGACCATGAGAAGATGCAAAGATGACTCACCAAGATGCAAATATTCCACCTCTCGTGGATAATATCCTAAGGCAGAGAGAGGGCAGGAGGATAAGTTGTCCTAGGTTTGTTGGTGGGAGTGTAGATTGATTCAGTTTATATAGGAGAGAAACTTGGCCCCCACTCTTGCTAATATGCCTGCCCTGCTACAGCCTAACCTCTCAGATTAGCCTGGATCAGATCAGATCAGTCTCTCAGTCGTGTCCGACTCTTTGCGACCCCATGAATCGCAGCACGCCAGGCCCCCCTGTCCATCACCAACTCCCTGGATACTTGTTTTTAAAAATATACAAAAGGCATATTTTTAAATCTGGAGGAACAAGTAGGGACCTGCCCTTGGCAGTGACCCCAGAGGGCCGGGTTGGAGGCTTGAGGCTCCCTCTGTCCCTTCTGCCTCGCCAGGGCTTTCTGTACCGGGCCTTGGGCTTCACCCTGGCTACGGGCCTGGAGGCCGACAAGGTGGAGGTGCTGCTGCTGGAGCTGCTGTACAAGACAGACTACAGCAACGACTTCGACCGGGAGGTGAGGGTGCCCCGTGGTCCCCTCTGGGCCTTGGGAGGACATGCTGTGTGCGTGCCTGTGTGTGTGTGCGTGCCTGTGTGTTTATCCGTGTGTGGGGGGGCAGCGGACAGGGTGTTCCCCAGCACCCCCGCCCTCAGCCTGCCCACTGGGCCTCCCTGCAGGGCGTGATCCTGTGCTTTGGCCTGTGTGCCCGGGGCCAGGCGAAGACGGTGCTGGGCGTGCTCCATGACTTTGAAGAGAGGATCCAGGAGTCGGAGCAGTCCTGGCAGATCAGCGCCTGGCGGGTGAGGCACCCTTGCTCCATTGTGAGCTCTCTGGAGGCCTCTTAGAATGGTGCTCTCAGCACCCAACCAAGGCTCTTCAGTTCAGTTCAGTTTAGTTCAGTCGCTCAGTCATGTCCAGTTCTTTGCGACCCATGAACCACTGCACTCCAGGCCTCCCTGTCCATCACCAACTCCCAGAGTTTACTCAAACTCATGTCCATTGAGTCGGTGATGCCATCCAACTATCTCATCCTCTGTCGTCCCCTTCTCCTCCTGCCCTCAATCTTTCCCAGCATCAGGGTCTTTTCAGATGAGTCAGCTCTTCGCATCAGGTGGCCAAAGTATTGGAGTTTCAGCTTCAACATCAGTCCTTCCAATGACTATTCAGGACTGATCTCCTTTAGGGTGCACTGGTTGGGTCTCCTTGCCATTTTACTGGATCTCAATAAGAAACTCCCCTCTGTGTCTCCTTCACCAAAGTGGAGTGGGGAATTGGACCGAGGCAGCCAAGGGCTGGTCTCTGGAGGCTGTCCATTCCATCTGCAGGGCACAGTGCCCCGGGCTGGCTGAGCCCTCAGGGGGCCACCAGCTGAGTCACTGATGCCTCAGGTTTTGGCCTTGACCTTGGACCCTTGCCCTGGGGATCTGCTAGTTTAGAGAGGGGGAATTGGGAGTGTCCCAGCTTCTCCACAAAGTGGTGCCTGAGACCTGGATTTCTATTCAAAGCCTGGAGAATGTGGGCTCCCCTGCCCCTCCTTCCATGGTGGGTTGGGTGGCCTCCAACACCTCCTCCTGGAAGAGCTAGGCTGAGGCTATCTGTTCCCAGTGAATCACCAGTGACTCAGGAGCCCCTGGCCCAGAGCAGGTGCTCAGTAGGTGAAGGCATGAAGGCACGCACAGCTGCCTCTCATTGGGGTGTCTGCACAAAACCCCTGCAACCGGGGGGGCAGTCATGGCCAGGTCTGACTTGCTCACCACACTACCGCCAGGGCATAGCGTATAGCAGGAGCTCAATAAAGGTGTGCCCAATGACTGAATACATGACTGAGCACTTCAGGTGCCCAGGAGACACTTGAAGGAATAGATCCCCTCCCCAATGGCCACAGTGGTTTCTTCCCCTTCTCGTTGGCCTCACAGAAGGACCATCCCTGGAGGCGGGAGACGGTGAAGGGCGCGCTCATGGTGATGTACAGCTGCGTGGCCTCGTACTGCCACCCGCAGATGCTTCTCATCCACGTGGACAACCCCATCACCGCCAAGATCATCCACCACTACTCCAGCAGCTGCCAGGTAACCCCGGGATCCCACCGACACGCCTGCCCTGGCGATGCCCTCCTTGAGCTCCAGGCTGGGGCGGGGGGAGAGCCACCCTGCATCATTATCTGGGCACTGCCAGCCCCACCCAGGAGATTTGAGTCCTGGAGTCCTGTCAGTCACTCAGCATTTGGGAAGATCATTGCGCCAATCTCTGCTGTTCTCTGCTGCAGGGGCGGGGGGAGTGTGGGGTGTCAGCGGTGGGGAGCAGCCCTTCCCCCATTACTGAGTAGGGGTGATTGTGGGTTGCTGAAGTCATAGGATAAGCCCTTGCCCAGCCCCTCGCACATGCCTTCTCTCACCTCTGCCCCTATCCTGACATCTGACCCCAAGCCCTTTCATAAGGGTCAAGAAAGGGGCTGTCTTCAGAGAGGCAAAGGGACTGGCTGCTTTCTTGGAAAGGCAAGGAGGAGAAAATCAGGGAATAAAGGAGAAATGACTTTACTGTTTTGAAAACTGTGGTGAAGTACGTGAAATTTGTCATCGTAACCATTTTTAAGCATGCAGTTCATTGGTTCAGTTCAGTTACTCAGTCGTGTCCGATTCTTTGCGACCCCATGGACTGCAGCACACCAGGCCTCCCTGTCCATCACCAACTTCCGGAGTTTACACAAACTCATGTCCATTGAGTCGGTGATGCCATCCAACTATCTCATCCTCTGTTGTCCCCTTCTCCTCCTGCCTTCAATCTTTCCCAGCATCAGAGTCTTTTCCAATGAGTCAGTTCTTCACTTCATGTGGCCAAAGTATTAGAGTTTCAGCTTCAGCATCAGTCCTCCCAGTGAATATTCAGGACTGATTTCCTTTAAGATGGACTGATTGGATCTCCTTGAAGTCCAAGGGACTCTCAAGAGTCTCCTCCAAAAGCATCAATTTTTTGGCACTCAGCTTTCTTTACAGTTCAACTCTCACATCCATTCATGGCTACTGGAAAAACCATGAAAAACCATAGCCTTGACTAGACAGACCTTTGTTGGCAAAGTAATGTCTCTGCTTTTCAATATGCTGTCTAGTTTGGTCATAACTTTACTTCCAAGGAACAAGTGTCTTTTAATTTCATGGCTGCAGTCACCATCTACAGTGATTTTGAAGCCCCCCCAAAATAAAGTCTGTCACTGTTTCCACTGTTTCCCTATCTATTTGCCATAAAGTGATGAGACCAGATGCCATGATCTTAGTTTTCTGAATGTTGAGCTTTAATCTACTTTTTCACTCTCCTCTTTCACTTTCATCAAGAGGCTCTTTAGTTCTTCTTCGCTTCCTGCTGAGGGTGGTGTCATCTGCTTTTCTTAGGTTATTGATATTTCTCCTGGCAATCTTGATTCTAGCTTGTGCTTCATCCAGCCCAGCGTTTCTCATGATGTACTCTGCATATAAGTTAAATAGGCAGGGTGACAATATACAGCCTTGATGTACTCCTTTTCCTATTTGGAACCAGTCTGTTGTTCCATGTCCACTTCTAACTGTTGCTTCCTGACCTGCATACAGATTTCTCAAGAGGCAGGTCAGGTGGTCTGGATTTCCCATCTCTTTCAGAATTTTCACAGTTTGTTCTGATCCACACAGTCAAAGGCTTTGGCATAGTCAATAAACCAGAAGTAGATGTTTTTCTGGAACTCTCTTGCTTTTAGATGATCAAATGGATGTTGACAATTTGATGTCTGACTCCTCTGCCTTTTCTAAATCCAGCTTGAACATCTGGAAGTTCACGGTTCACGTACCGTTGAAGCCTGGCTTGGAGAATTTTGAGCATTACTAGTGTGGCATTAAGTGCATTCAAACTGTTGAGCAGCCATCGCCATTATTCATCTCCAGACCTTCATCTTCCTAAACTGAGACTCTGTCCCCACTAGCATCAACTCCCCAGTCCCCCTCCCCTAGCTCCTGGCATCCACCCTTCTACTTCCTGTCTCTATGATGGTGATGCTCCAGGCATCTCATATAATCTGAAATCACAGTGCTTGTCCTTTTGAGACTGGCTGATCTCATTTCGCATGATGTCTTGTGCATGCCTTAAAAGCAAAACTGATTTGACCTCCATAACTTGCTCTGCCCCTACAGTGATGCACAGGGCTCAGATCCTCTGGTCAGTGAAGGTGCCCCTGACTGGCATTGCTGTACTCGGGCTCAGGATGGAGGGGTTTTAGGATGCAGCACCTTCTGGGGGGTCACTGGGGGGCTGTGCCCTGTCCAGCGCATGGCCCATGTCCCCACCAGGTTGCTGAAGGGCAGAACGGGGCGGCCGTCTCTCAGCGTGCCCCTGATACTGATACTTTCCCAGCAGGGGAGAGGGTGTTCTATGTGGCCCCAGGGTCCGGGAGCAGGGGCTTGGTCTTGGGGTCTTTGGGGCTCACCCACACAAGGTCCTCCCTGCCCCTCGTCATGGTCACAGGACATCTGCCTCAAACTGGCCTTCATGAAGAGCGTGGTGCAGGTCACGGATGCCATCAAGAACATCAAGGACCTGGAAGACTTCCAATTTGCCCAAAAGGCGACTCTGACTGGCATTATCATGGTAAGCCATCTGGGGGCTTCCTCCATCCTGGGCAGTTTGGGAGATCTCACTCTGCTGACCTGAGGCCATCTGAAGCCCAAGGGGTGACAGGGGTTTCCGAGGCACCGCCTGTCTCTCTCAGTTTGGCTTTGACCTGACTGTAGGTGTTCTGCATGTGACATTCTTATATCTGATAAAGGTTTTCATGGCCAGGAAACATTCTAGAAGCTGGGGCTGAAGACCCCTGCCCTCAAGCCTGGTAATGCCCCTGAGGTGTCTGGTTCAGGGCTGGGAGACAAGCCCCATGGGTCAGCCCTAGCTAACCCAACATTTCTCCATAGTCAGGACCAAGAGGTCGGGCTCTGCCGTAGGCAGGACTTATAGCTACTTTTGCCCAGAACTTTGTTAAGATCTAGAAAGTACCAGCTGTCCAAAGGCAAGAGGCAGTGACAGGGGCTGCTGAGGCTGTGGGTCAGCCCCTGTCCCTCATCCCCAGACCTCTCCACTCCCTGCAATGGAAACCCTGGCCCCTGGACACCCTCTGGCTGCATTGGCAGCAGCCTGGAGGGAAGGGAGATGCAGATGGAACAGGAGGCCCTGAGAAAGAATCCGACATTCATTAGGTTCCCGCTCGGGGTCGAGAGCGACACGTATGTAATTTCACACCAGCCTGGCACAGCCCTGTGGACCAGGCCCCAAGTCCTCATGTCACACCTGAGCAAGGGCCCAGGCTGAGGAAGTGATTTGCCCAAGGACACACAGTAACTGGCAGAAATGAGCTAGAGGCACCGGCCCATCTTAGCTCCACTCCTCCCCTGAGATTTTGCTGCTTCCCCTGGGCTTCCCTCATAGCTCAGCTGGTAAGGAATCTGCCTGCACAGCGGGAAACCTGAGTCGATCCCTGGGTTGGGAAGATCCCCCGATGAAGGGAAAGGCTACCCACTCCAGTATTCTGGCCTGGAGAATTCCAGGGACTGTATAGTCCTTGGATCACAAAGAGTTGGACACGACTGAGCAACTTCGCCTAAAACGTCAAAGGCCAACTGATCATGAAAAGAACGAAAGTGCATGCGGTATCGGAGCCCATCGCACAACGTCAGGCCCTCCTGGCTGTAACCCAGGGAATGCCCCTGCCATCGTGGTCACTGTGCGCCCGAGGCCCTCCCTGGCCATTGCGGGACTCCGGCTGGCCTGGCGGCTCACTGACCTGCCATCCCCGCAGGCAATCATCAAAGCAGAACCGACTGACAGCCTGGTTTCTCCCGTGCGGACCATGGCCATGGATGCCCTCTCATACTTGAGGTGAGCCGGGCCCTGACCAGAGGCCCCCTCTCAGAGCCTCTGGGGAGGTTGCACCTCCTTCAGGGCTTTCCTGATGTCTCGGACAGTAAAGAATCTGCCTGCAATCAGAAGACACAGGTTCGATCCCTTGGTCGGGAAGACCCCCTGGAGATGGGAATGGCAACCCACTCCAGATTCTTGCTTGCAGAACTCCATGGACGGGCTATAGTCCATGGTGTCAAAAAGAGTCGGATACAAACACTTTCACTTTAAACAAAATTACTGGATTTGGGTAGGAGCAGAAGGTTCCTAGAAAGGTGAAACACAGGACCCCTTTGGAAGGCAGGAGTTTGAAGTTCAAGAAGGAGGTGGCTCTCCCTTCTGAAGGCAAAACAGAGCCAATGAGGAACTTGTAACAATTCTGATACCCTGCCCCACCAAAGACTTAAATAAGGATCCCTGGAGCTGGGCATGGCCCCTGGGGCCCTTCGAAAGCTCTCCTGTGATTCTAGTATGCAACTAGGCTTGAGATCCACCTATGAAGGGGACAGAAAGAGAATCAGCTAGCGTGCATCACACAACTAGCTACTACCACCAAAGGTTTATTAAAACACAGATGGCCTCCAATCCAGAAGTTTTTTGGGTTTTTTTTTAAGATTTTTTTTTTAAAATGTGGACCATTTTAAAAAAAGTTTTGTTGAATTTGTTACAGTATTGCCTCTGTTTTATGTTTTGGCTTTTTGGCCACAAGACATGTGGGATCGAACCTGCACCTCTGGCACTGTATGGCAAAGCCTTAACCACTGGACTGCCAGGGAAGTCCACTACAGAGTTTTTGATTCAGCAGCTCTGAGGTGGAGACGTAGAGTTTGCATTTTCTAATAAACTCCAAGGGGATGCTGCTGCTGCTCCTGGTCCAGGTATTCCATTTGAAAACTCCTGGGCCAGGACCAACCAGAAGCAAAGTCTGCGGATGCGATCAGGGAGGACCAATGGAATGTTTCTGAACAGGAGAGAGAGACTCAGAGCAGGCAGTGATAGGAGAGGCAGCTGTGGACACCTGAGTCTCCCCTTCAGTCACAGACAGACAGTGGACACCAGTGGGTGGAGCCAGGGCCCTTGTGGGGGGACAGACACCTGAACCCCCAAACAGAGAAGCTGGCCCCTTCCTTATTCTGTGATATGGCTCCTCCCACCATCCCCCAGACTGGGCAGAGCAGGTCTCAGTTCCCCACTGATCACTCCTCTTATCATTTCTTTCTCTAGCAAACTGAAGCCTTTCTACGCCACAGAGGAAAGCAGTGAGCTGATGGATATTAGTATACACTCTGTAATTTCTCTCCAACCCCCAGGAGACAGCAATGAGTCCATTAAGGTAGGTCCCTCCTGGCCACCTCATTTTCTGGATCAGTACTTGGAAGTTGATGTTAACTTCCAAGTTAACAGTGCTGGGAGCCCACCGTCCTGGACCATCTGGGAGTGGTCGGGGCAGCAAAGTACAGCAGCCTCTGTCAGTAATGTAAGGTGATGCTAGCTGCTGTAACATATACACTGAAATCTTCATGGTTTAACATGATTGTTTTCTTACTCAAATGATGTCCAGTTGGCAGCAGAGGTGGAGAGGGGGCTGCTTCCTGCAGTTGTTCAGGAATGTGGACTGACAGAGGCCCCATGGCTCCTCAGGTGGGCAGACCCAGCTCCAGAGAGAGTCTGGAGGATTTATGAGCCATTTGGCCCTCCTTATTGGCCAGAACTTGGTCACATGGCTCCACCTAGCTGCAAGGAATCCTGGGAAATGTAGTCCCTGACTGGATGACTGTTTCCCAACAGTCATCTGTGCCTCCAGGTCCTGGCCCTGGATGCCAGGGGTCAGGAGAGCTGGGCTCTAGGAGTCCAGTTTCCTGCTTTGCAAAATGGGTTCCTCTTGAGGTTGTCTTATATGTCACATAAGGAGCATAAAGAACTCAGTCTGAGCAGAAGTCAAAAGGAAGTTATCAGACCATCTCACAATATATGATCCTGGCATGGGCCACCCAGAGTCCTGGCAGGTGGCTGTTCCCCGACTGCTGCCGAGCTCTCCCTTCTCTTGGCCACAGACCCTGTATACGAACGCCCTGCATGCCCTGGAGCAGCTGATGGAGGGCCTCATGCAGAGACACCTAGACCCCAAGGGGCTTCAGGAGATGGTGCATGTGAGTTACCTGGAGGAGGGCCAGGAGCCGGTGGTGGCCCAGAATGCTGGTCCGAGGGCCAGACTCTCAGTGGGAAACAGGCGTGCGTTAAGAATTGATTTGGTAATTTTCTTTAGACAAAGCTTCAAGCTGGCTGAAAAGTTGCAAGGACCAGTACAAAGAAGTCCTGTATGCCTTTCACCCAGATCCACAATTCTTAATATTTTGTGACATTTCAATATCACAAAATGTTCTTAAAAGTTGAAGTTAAATTCTTAAAAGCTGAAAAGTTGCAAGAACAGTACAAAGAACTCCTGCATGCCTTTCACCCAGATCCACAACACAATTCTTAATATTTTGTGACATGTTCTTTTTCCCTTTTTTTTTCCTCTTTACATTACATACCCACACACACACACACCCCTTTTGAATCATGGAGAGTTAGCTCTATACATCAACAACAAGAATCTTCTCTTATATAACAATATACTGTTCAAAATCACGGAATTTAACACTGATACCAGCTGTAGTCAATCAATTTTCCATATTCATATTTCACAAATTGCCCAATAATGACCTTCATAGTTATTTCCTCCCAGAACCAGGATCTAATCTGGATTATGAATTGCATTTAATTGTCTTATCTCTCTTGTCTCTCTCCTTCAATTTGGAACAATTTATCTGTTTTTGTCTTTCATAATTTTGGTATTTTTGAATATAGTATTGCTAGTGCAGTCCATGGGGTCGCTAAGAGTTGGACACGACTAAGCAACTTCGCTTTCGCTTTTCACTTTCATGCATTGGAGAAGGAAATGGCAACCCACTCTAGTGTTCTTGCCTGGAGAATCCCAGGGACGGGGGAGCCTGGTGGGCTGTCGTCTGTGGGGTCTCACAGAGTCGGACATGACTGAAGTGACTTAGCAGCAGCAGCAGCAGCAGGGCTTTTTTAAAACTTGGATTGTTTGCTTTCTTATTATTGATTTTTTGGAGGTTGTATATATTCTATAAGTAAATCCTTTATCAGATATGTGATTTGCAAATATTTTCTCCTGGTCTGTGACTTGCCTTTTCATTAATTTCACAGATTCTTTTGAAGAGAAAAAGTTTTTAACCTTGATGAAGTCTAATTTATTATTTTTTCTTTTATGTATCGTGTTTTTGGTATCATGACTAAGAAATCTTTATTAACCAAGGTCACAAAGATTTTCTCCTAGATTTTCTTCTAGAACTTGACAGTTTCAGGCTTTACATTGAAGTCTATGATGTATTTTGAGCTCAGTTTTCAAATATGGATCAAAGTTTAATTTATTTTAATTTTTTTGCACATGGTTAACCAATTGTTTCAGCACCTTTGATGGAAAGACTATCTTTTCTCCACTGAATTACCTTTGCATCTTTGTCAGAAATCAATTGACCGCATATTCGTGGGTCTATTTCTAGATACCTGTTCTGCTCTACTGATGTTTTTGCCCTTCTTTACACCACTGCCATCCTGTCTTCATTATAACACTGTCAACATTTTAGTAAGTCTTGAAATCAGGACCAGATAGTGTAAGTCCACTGACTTTGTTCTTTGAAGCTATACCCCACAAATATCGATATGTTCTGTTCTAAATTTAGTTCCAAGATGCATTTTCATTTCTCTTTTGACTTCTCCTTTGACCCATGGGTCATCAAGAAATTTCCAAATATTTGAGAGTTTTCCAGAGACCTTTTTGGTTTTGATTCTAGTTTAACTCCACTGTAGTCTGAGGACATACTTTGTACAATTCAAAGCCTTTTAAATCCATCGAGACTTAATTTGTTGCCCACGTATGATCTATCTTGGCAAACGTTCTGTGTGTGCTTGGGAAGTGTTCTGCTGCACTGAATGATAGGTTCCCAAATATCACTTAAGCCAGGTATGGTTGGAAGTGTTGTCCAAGTTTTCTATATCCTTCCTGCTTTTGTCTTCTCTGTCATCAGTTACAGAGATGGAGGTCGGAAATCTCTGTCACTGTGGATTAGTCCGCTTCTCCTTTCAGTTCTATCAGTTTTTGCTCCCTGTTTTGCTAAGCCGTGTTGTTAGGTGCAGGGGCACGCAGGTGCTGGAGCGCAGGATGGACTGAGCTAGTGGCGTTTTCCCCTACAGGCCAACACTCGCAACAAAGCCAAACTCCTCAGCCAAGCGCCAGCTTGCTGAGGATGTTGGCCTTGTTCTCCGTTTGCTCGTGGCCTCATCTCCCTAGTGTCAGGGGCGGGGGAACCTGGGAACCTCCCAGAGCTTTGAAAATCAGGCTCTGAGTGGGAGAGAGGAGGAGAGCAGCAGCTGGCCGGGAAAGGCTGGCCTCGGGATTTTGAAGGCCCCTCTGTGTTCTGGGCTATCCCCATAGCTCCTGGAGAAGTGGATCTTGTCGGAGAAAGAATGGGAGCGGGAAAAAGCAGTGAACCTCCATCTCCATCTCATGAAAATCTATGTCCAAAGCGTTGGCGTCTGCGTGAGTCCCAGAGACCCGCCCCC
>NW_011494730.1:4681412-4682490 GCF_000754665.1 Bison bison bison | reverse complement strand
GCCCCATACAGAGTAGTTTCACTGCCCTAAAAATCCCGAGTTAAAACTCCCACCCCCACAGCCTGCCCCGCTGACACCCACAGGGAAAAGCCAGTCTCTATCCCAGGAGAGGAAACACCTCTGAAATCCAGTTCTGCCCCTGGAGAGACCCTTGGGAAGAGGCTGCGTCACTGGGGAATGTTGAAGGTGACCCAGGGGGAGCTGGCCCTGGGCCTCTGGGGTGGTGAGAGAGGATGGGCAGGGCGTGGTGTGGATCTGGGTTTCGAGGGGCCTGAGGTTCACACAGTGTGAGGGCCCTCTTTAAGAGAATGGGGCACATGATTATGAATATCACATTGATTAGGAAAGTATTTACTTAGAATGAGAAAATGAATCCCTACAAAATGACAAATTTTACAAAGCTTAACAAATACCATCAACATCGCAAAATCTAGAAAAGCAATGAGGTTTTTTTTGTGATGGAGCCCCTGACACGGCTCCACAAGACCTCTCTTCCTTCCTTTGTTATCCTCCTACTCTTCGACTGTCTGGTCTTCAGGGATGGCCTTGGGAGGAGGACAAGCTGGGGGGCCTGGGGATGGAAGCTCAGGCTCGGGCAGATGGTAGCATCCTCTCCCTTCCCAAATAGGGGTGCTTTCAGAGCAGGGATCACTCTCTTTGGCCCCTGGTTGCACTGCCCTCGGGCATCACCAGGTGAGCTTGGCCAGACAGAGGATGTGAACTCTGAGGTCTCCCGTCCCTCAGATCCCACTGAAGCTGGGGCAGTTTGGTGGCCTGGTGGGACTCATTGCACCAGGCACCTGCGACTCACACAGAAAAACCCGCCTGGCCTCCATGGATGTCCTGGCCAGCCTGCTGGATCTTCACGGTACAGGAAGGGTGGTGTGGGTGGGCAGGACTGGGGCTCTCCAGGCCCAGAGGGAGGACCAATATCAGCGAGTTGGCTGTGGGGCTGTCCTGGGGGTTGGCAGGGATTGTGGTCTCTCTGTAGACAAGCAAGGGTGACCAGCGGGGACAGGGGGTGCAGAGTTCACTGAGAGATCATGGAAGCTTCTAGAAGGAGAGGCTCATTGTGTCA
>NW_011494730.1:4679922-4681312 GCF_000754665.1 Bison bison bison | reverse complement strand
CTCGCTGAGGGCACATGAAGGGCCCCACTGGACAGGGTTGCCTCACAGATACTAAGGATGCGGCAGAACTGGCCAAAAACGAGCTCAGAGGGGAAGGCAGTTGGGGCACCTTCAAGGTGGGTTGCCTCTGGCTCGGCAGCTGGCAGAATGCCCATCTGAGCTGTGCACAGAGATGGTTCCCAGGGCCAAGCAAGAGAGGTGGGAATGTAGATGCTGGAGAGCTGTCCAGGCCCAGGGAACCAAGGCAACCCAAGGGGCGGGGAGGTGGGAGCGTTGGGGGCGGGGGCGGGAAAGGGGGCCACCATGATGTGGGCCCTTGGTTCTGGACCGTCGTGCCTGACATTGTATCCCAACAGCAAGCCAGACCTGCTCCTCCTGGGGCGCCTCCAAAGAGCTGGAGCTTGAGAAATGTAAGGAGGACCTGCAGGGCTCAGACATGGAGAAGATTTTCAGCATATCCTCCAGAATCTCCAAGGTGATGAGCGGGAAGGCTGTGTGGGAGTAGCCTCCGGGTGCCTGGGCCATCTCTGGGGGCGGGGCCGGGCTTCTCCTGGTGGTCTTCCCTGGGTCTTCCACAGACCTTGGTCCAACTCAAGTCATGTGTATTTAAGTGACCTGTGATATGTACAGTCCCCACCGTGGTGCCTGGCACACAGTAGGTGCGTCACAGACCCCAGCTGTCTTCTCTTTTCCATATCATATGCTACACTGCGGGGGTCCCGGAAAGAACTGAACAGGGGCCCTGCACACAGGTGTCAGCCCATGGGCAGGCTGACGGCACCCGGTGACTGCAAGTGTCCAGGGCCGCCCAAACCCTCGGGGCTGCAGAGAGGCGAGGCCTCTTCTGCCTCAGGGGCCAGAGGACACTCCCAGGGAAGGCTGCAGGGCCGTAGAGGCGGGACTGGGAGGGTCTGGGGAGAAGCTCCCTGTGCGGGATTCGGAGGGGTGGGGGCAGGCGGTGGGGTGAGGGAGGAGTTGGCCAGCGTCCTCCAGGCTTTTACACTGAGTGATCTCCAAGCCGGCCCGTGATTGACAGGGCCAGAGGCTGGGCGAGGGGGCGAGAGGAGGCTCAGGATGGTTTGCGGGAGGATGGGGCTGGGCTGGGCTGGGCCGAGCTGGGACACTGAGCAGAGCAGGGCAGGCAGGGGAGCCCCTGGGCTTGGAGTGGGACCCAGGAACAGCCTGCTCTGGCTGTAGGTGGCCTGCTTGCAGTTCAACTGCGACGAGGTGGTCTCGCTGGTCCAGAAGCTCTGCGAGAACTTTGGGGCCATGGACCTCCAACACGACAAGGCCTCTGTCACCTGGATATGCACCTTCCTCCAGATGCGGGTCAAGGAGCTGGAGGACAAGGTGACAGCTTGTGGCCCGGCCCGCCAGGGCCTGTGGCTGC
>NW_011494730.1:4675259-4679620 GCF_000754665.1 Bison bison bison | reverse complement strand
CTCCTGAAGCGCGGCACCTCCCACGTTAAAATGTGATAAAATCTCCGAAGAGACCAGAGGATGCTCTGGAAGGGCCGAGCTGTGCCTGGCCCCCGGTGGACTAGCCTGCCCAGCGTCCACCTGGGCAGGAGGAGGGGTGTGCGGCAGGGGGAGGGCAGGAGCCCCCCGAGGGCCGGGCTGCCTGGTGACGCCCCGCCCCCACCCCCAGGTGCCCGAGATCCTGGGCGCCATCCTGGCGCACCTGCCCACGGTGGACCACCGGGATGTGCGGCGTCTCCTGATCGAGGGCCTCCTCCTGCTGGCCCACTACCACCAGGAGACCGTGCTCACGGCGCTCCTGCGGCAGCCCCTGCCCATGGAGAGGTGGGTTCCCAGGTGCGGGGCCTCTGCCTCCCGTGCCCCCCAGACGGCCACCATGGACATGTCCCAGGAGCCCGGGGCCTTGAGCAGTGCCTCGTCTGACCTGTGTCAGGGGAAGGGGGTGGTCGGACCCTCCCACTTGCATCTCTGTGGCTGGTACAGCCTCTGAGAACCTCGGACCTGGAGCCTTGAAGCTCCAGCCCCCTCCTATCAAGCTGGAGTCCGGAGCCCACATCTCACAGGTCCTGGCCGCCCCCTCTGGGCTCTCCCCTCGATGGCCCTCTCCTCCCTGCAGAGTATAGAGCTCCAGGCCGGACAGACCACAGGACGTGGTCCCCAGGGCCCGAGCAGGCCTCTGGAGAAGCTCCCTTCCCCCTTTCCAAATGGGGCCCTGAGAGGGAAGTGACCCAGGTGCCTGAGGGGTGAAATGACAGACCCCCCAGGCTCTCAGGTGGCCTCACAGGGAAGCAGGGCAAGCCTTCCTCTTCCTGTTATCTTGAACTGTGCCCAGCCCCCTTGTCTGTGTCACGGCATCACGCAGGCAGCTGGTAGGAGCTCACCAGTTTGACGAGTGAGTGTGCTGGGATCGAACTGGTATATACTGGGGAAGGCCCAGAAAGAGGGGAGCAGGCGTCCCCAAAGCAGCAGAGACCAAGGAGCAAAGGGCAGCCTTGAGGCTTGGTGAAGAGAGATGTGGCAGATGCTGGGAGCAGACAAAGGAGAGTTTCGAGCACAGGTGTCAGACACGTGAAATGCAGGCCTGGCCCCACTTCACAGGGAGCTGCTCCTCCAGAAGGCAGCCCTTCCCTGGGTCCAGGTAGGGCAGTGCCATGCAGGTGGCGTGCTTTAACGAGGTTTAGCCCCTCTCAGAGCAGTGCTGAGCTGGGGCCTCTGGCAGGCTGGCTTTCGCTGTATTAGTTAGCTATTCCTGCATAACAAATTGCTTCCAGCTCAGGAGCTTGGAACAGCAACCTGGTTATCATCTGGTTTGTGTGGTCAGGAGCTTGGGTTGGCCAAGCTGGGGCTTTGGCTCAGGGTCTCAGACACATCAAGGTGTCAGCCAGTCTGCATTGTTTCCTGGAGCCCAGGGCCGCCTTCAAACTCATTCAGCTGTTTCTTGAGTTATAGGGCTGAGGTCCCCACGCCCTGGTTTCCTTGCACTCCTGTGGCTTCTTTCTGAGTTGATTTTAATGAGCATGCTGTGCCCACCCTTCTATTCAGTTCCTGCCACTGGGCCCCTGCCACATTTTCCCCATCCTCGACAAAACTCACTTATCTGCACTTACGTGTTTGGTTTTGTGGATTCGAATAGGCAGGCTGATCCTGTTGGAGTCATGGCTTTAGCCCTTTAGTGCCCACCAGACCCCACGTGCCTGTACCTGCGTGTGTGCAGAGGCTCGTTAAGTCACTGTCCCTCCCCTTCTCAGCAGGGCTGCAGGGTTGGACTTGGGGTCAAGAAGGCTGCTCCAAGCTGTAGTCTGGCAGCTTCCCTGACCTTCTTGGGCAGAATTTCCTCTTCTGTGGAATGGAGATGAAGGCTCCTTCCACACAGATGTGGTGGGAGGAGGAAGTGATAGGTATCAGCAAGCTGCCTGGTGCCGGCCTGATACACCAAGCACTGGGAGGCTATGACCCGACATGTCCATGAAGTCATCACACAGTCGGCCCGGTGGGGATTCCTGGGTCCCCTAGCAGCAGAGCTGGACCTTCCGTGAGAGAGACAGAGAGGGCCGTGGTTTCCCAGGAGGACCGTGGGCAGAGGTGCGGGGCGGGACTCGGCCTCTGGCTGTGCAGCCTTGGTGGCTCTCCCACCTCCCTGAGACCCCGCCTCCAGGCTCCAGCCCCTACTCTGGGGGCTGCCCGGGAGTCCCCAGGGGGCTTTGACTTGCCAGGGCACATGACCCCAAACCCACAGTCCTTGTCCCCTGTCTCTGGCTAGCCACCTGACAGAGGTGTGGCTGGCTGTGGCTGAGAACGTGCCCTTTGCCCGGACGATGCTCCACGCGCTGATGGGCCGGCTGCAGGCGAGGTTCACGCCCAGGGCCAACGCTGCCTCCAAAGCCGACATCTGGCGCCTGGCCGCAGTGGACCCTCTGATGGTGAGGCAGGGGGAAGGCCCGCCTCGGGGGCTCGGTGGGACCCCTGCCGCCTCCGGCTCTCCTCTCCGCAGACCCTGTGCACCATCCACCTGCTTGTTGAGAGGATGGACTGGGACAACAGGCTCCTGGATCTCTTCCCGGACCTTGTCTACACGCTCCTCCTGCAGCTGGGCAGCAGCCAGGGCCCAGAGGCCGTGTCGCCCGTCCTAAAGACATGGAGACTCATCCACACAGGGACTCTA
Source organism: Bison bison bison (assembly GCF_000754665.1). NCBI lineage: Eukaryota > Metazoa > Chordata > Mammalia > Artiodactyla > Bovidae > Bison > Bison bison. The sequence goes on along the minus strand of NW_011494730.1, from coordinate 4,676,919 downwards.
CCTGAGGAGGTCAACCTGCAGAGGTGTGCTCGAGGGTGGGAAGGTGCGGTGTGGTGAGGCTGTGGTCCTGGGCTGGATGCAGTCCCTCGACTGGGGACTTGCCTGGTGGTCCAGTGGCTAAGACTCCAAGGTCCTAATGTAGAGGGCCCAGGTTCAACCCCCGGTCAGGGAACTAGATCCCATGTGCTGAAACTAAGACCCTGTGAAAGTGAGAGTGTTCATTGCTCAGTAGTGACCAACTCTTTGCAACCCCATGGACTGAATGTAGCCCACCAGACACCTCTGTCCATGGGCTTCTCCAGGCAAGAATACTGAAGTGGGTAGCCATTCCCTTCTCCAGGAGATCTTCCTGACCCAGGGATTGAACCTGGGTCTCCCACATTGCAGGCAGATTCTCTACTGTAAGACCCTGTACAGCCAAATAAATAAATGTTCTTAAAAAAAAGAAGAAGAAGTCACTGGACTACAAATGTCACCTCCACTGAGAGGTCCTCCTTTTCCCTTCCTGGTGGGGGGGAGAAATTTCTGGAAGCTCAGCTTACGACCCTCCCTTGTGTGGGTCCAGCACTTTGTGGTTTTCAGAGTTTGCAGACCCACCGTCTCCCACGGCTGCTCTTGGGTCCTGAGCAAGTCCCCCCGCTTGTGTTGGGCGCCCCTTCACGGGCCTGGGTGCGGAGCTTACCCAAGAGCTTATTGAAGGCAGGGCAGGTGCTCCCAGTAGGGCAGCCTCAGCCTCATGCGGCCCCACCTTCTTCCAGGGTCACGATCAGATCCATGCAGCTCTTGTTCAGGAGACTCAACAGTGAGTCTCTGCTTTGCACCCTGGAGGAGCAAGGCGTGTGGACGCTTCTGGAGAGCAGCTCGACGTTCCTGCAGGGAGTCAGCCAGCTGGCCAGGTGGGTGCCCGGCTCCCCAGGGCTCCACTGTCTGGCTGGAAGGTCTGGGCCTGATGGCTAAATGCCTCGCTCCAGGGTGTGCATGTCGGGGGGTGGGGGTGGGCGCAGATTGCCATGTTGACCCACATCCCAGACTCTGAGTGGCAGGAGGGTCCAGGGCAAAGGAAATCTTTTCTTCCAGCCCTTCCTGCTCCAAGGCAAGAAAGCAAGGTCCCAGGTGGGTGGGGTGTGCCCAGGGTCACAAAGGGCTTCCGAGCCAGGCCAGGACGGCAGGACCGAGAGTTCCTTCCTGGGTCTAGACCCTCATTCTGGTCCCCTTTTTATAAAAAGGAGACCTGGGTTCAATCCCTGGGTTGGGAAGATTCCCCTGGAGAAGGGAGTGGCTCCCCACCCCAGTCTTCTTGCCTGGGGAATTCCATGGACAGAGAAGCCAGGCAGGCTACCGTCCATGGGGTCGCAGAGTCGGACACGACTTGCACTTTCACCTTTTATAAAGACGAGGTGGAGGGTCCGTACTTCAGTGACCCCCTGACCTGGGAACCCCGCCCCGGGCACCCTGCTGCAGAGTGGCTGTGCCGGGCAGGAGCTGAGAAGCCCCTTCGGTGGTGCTGTCCCTGCAGGCTGTGCGTGAAGAGCCCCCAGGGCTATTACAGGCAGAGGCTGTCGGAGCTGGTGCTCAGGGGCATGGCCTCGGAGGCCCTGAGTTGCCGCATCAGCAGCACGGCGGTCTGCATGGAAGTGAGACCACAGAGGGGGCTGGGCGG
>NW_011494730.1:4674826-4675129 GCF_000754665.1 Bison bison bison | reverse complement strand
GGGTCACCTACTGGGTACTTAGTTTTCTTCTGGGTCAGGAAGATCTCCTGGAGACGGAAATGGTAACCCACTCCAGTATTCTTGCCTGGAAAATCCCATGGATGGAGAAGCCTGGTAGGCTACAGTCCATGGGGTCGCAAAGTGTCGGACACGACTGAGCAACTTCACTTTCTAAGTTTTATAATGGGGCTTCCCTTGTAGCTCAGTCGGTAAAGAATCCACCTGCACTGCAGGAGACCGGGGTTCCATCCCTGGGTCAGGAAGATCCCCTGCAGGAGGGCATGGCAACCCACTCCAGTATTC
>NW_011494730.1:4674188-4674726 GCF_000754665.1 Bison bison bison | reverse complement strand
GTTGGGGGCTGGGCGGGGGGCGGGCAAGGATGTGGGGTGGGTGCTGGGTGACCCCCCTGGCTGTCCTGGGGGCTCATCTCAGGGCACGCACGCATGCTCTGAGTCCGGGGTTGGAGGAACAGGCAAACGTCCCTCATGCCCTCTTCCATTCATTCATTCATCAAGCACATGATTCAGGGCAGCACTGAGGGGAAATGGGTTGAGACCCGTCCTGTGCCCTGTAGTACAGCCGCCAAGGGCTGCGTGATGTGGTGAGCACCAGCATCACGGGGCCAGAAGAGGGCTTTCCTGGGAAGGCCAGGCAGAGGGCTCTGAGAGGCGAGCCAGGCTGAGCCAGGCAAGAAGGCCCAAAATGGGGGTCAGAGCCACTGATGCCCAGCCACCCTTCCTTATGCGGTCCTGAGGGAATTGGCCAGAAAACATTTGGGGGGAAATCTTGATGGCTGTCTGACACCCAGTGTCATTGGAACCAACCATTGCCCAAGGGAGGGCTGGCAGACTTGCTCTGTAGAAGGCTGAAGAATCAGTTTTCCATTCC
>NW_011494730.1:4667779-4674088 GCF_000754665.1 Bison bison bison | reverse complement strand
CAGGAGACCGGGGTTCAACCCCTGGGTCAGGTAGATCCCCTGCAGGAGGGCATGGCAACCCACTCCAGTATTCTTGCCTGGAGAATCCCATGGACAGAAGAGCCTGGCGGGCTACACTCCATGGGGTTGCGAGAGTCAGACACGACTTAGCGACTAAACCACCACCACCAAGGTTTATAAAACACACGTACACCCAGGCACGCCACAGGGCGCCGCATCATCCCGAGGGCCCAGCGTTTTGGGTGGGAGCCCAGAATTGACCCTCGGAGGCCCAGGGGAGTGGAATCCGTGCATTTTGTGCATTTCTGCTCTGACTCAGTGGGCATGGCTCTTGCACACCATGGCCGCTCCCATCACGTTAACGGAAGGAACAGATGATGAACGGATGTGTTCCTTTAGATAACGACCCAGAGGGAGGGTATGGGGACGGAGGAGGGAGGAGGGTTCAGGATGGGGAATACAGGTATACCTGTGGCGGATTCATTTCGATATTTGGCAAAACTAATACAATATTGTAAAGTTTAAAAATAAAATAAAATTAAAAGACAAAAAAAAAAACCACTCAACTAGAATTTCCCCACGTATGTCTGCATCGGAGCCTCACAGCGACCCCATGAGGCAGGTACTGCTGTTGCCCTTTTTACAGGTGAGGAAGCTGAGGTTCCGAGGGGTCCAGGGACTTGTCGGGGTCCCACAGCTGGCGGCGGAGGAGCCCATAGCCGGTCCTGGGAGGTGGAGCTCCGAATCCTCTCCTGTTCCCAGGGACGCCGCTCCGGGCGCCGAGTCGTATCACCTGTCCCGTTTTGAGGCAGAGGAACGAGAGCCTCTCTCGGGGATGACTGTGAACAGTTCTCCTTTCCAGTTCATGAGTGACCCGATCCTGCACCAGGAGAAGCTGCTGAAGCGGGCAGTGCTGATGCTGGAGAAGGGCGCAGAGCAGGAGGACGAGGTCCTGCGGGTGCTCTCCCTGCGCGCCCTCGGCAACATGGCCCTCGGCGCCCCAAGGAAGGTCCGCGGGGGCCAAGGCAGGGATTGGGGGTGGGGGGCCCATGCCGGCCTGTTCCGGGCAGCCAGGCGGGGCCTGAAAGCCCTGTGCCCCGCAGGTGAGGCAGTACCGGAAGCTCTTACTGGAGAAGTGCCTGTGTTCCCTGCGGGGGCCAGGCGTGAGCACCAGCGTGACCTCTGAGGGCCTGGAGGTCCTGGCCAAGGTCTTGGTCGAGCTGCGGGAAGGGGACCTGGGGTCCACCTTCAACGCCATCTCCGAGCAGTGCAGAGCCTTCTTTGACAACGTGAGTGCACACTGGCGCCCTGCTTGGCCCTGGCCCTCGTGGGGGTCTCCACGAATGGCTGCTCGGTAGGAGGTGGCCACTGCTCACCCCCTAAAGGAGAGAGGTGCTCTGGAATGAAAAGGGCTGCAGTTCGCACTTGGGTGCTGATGTACCGATTGGCTGATCACGGGACCTGGTTAAAAAATTAAAATCTTGTTCTGCCTTGTATGGGATCACACAGAGTCGGACACGACTGAAGTGACTTAGCAGCAGCAGGGCCCACAGGACCCTTCTCCCCTGACTTTAATTCATCGCAGCCGCAAATGCTCTTTGGACACCTGTGATGTGTGGGCTGGGGACTCTGCTAGGTTGGGTTGGTAGGCGATCAGATCCAGCACAGCCCCCATCTAGGCAAGAGAAGGTCACAAACCCCAGAATACTGCCCAGTCCCCAGAGCCCTGCAGGAGACACTCCATCATGATGGAATGATCCAGAAGGCTTTGCAGGCACCAAGGCGTTTAAGAAGGTCCACAGCAAATGGCTGGGGTTTTGTTGGGCTTCTTGCTTCCCATGTTTCAGAAATAGCTTGTGTGTTCCGGCTGCAGGAGAGCGAGCTGCTGCGTTTAAAAGCCTTCATCGTCTTCGGGAAGCTGGCACAGGTGGTCAGGATTTCCAAGAAGCATTTCTTCAAGCAGGAAGTGAAGAAAGCCTGGGTCCCCCTCATGCTACATTGCCAGGACCCCTGCTCCGATGCCGCCCAGGTGAGACACACCTGGGCTATGTGCGCGATGCCCAGGGCCTGCTGTCCCCACAAGGAACACGTGCTTCGGGGCTGCCGCCCTGGCTAGCTGGGGTGTCCCCCACCTCGCTCAGTCTTCCTGGGACCCCAGAAGCCACCATCTTCTGGTTCCTCCCACCAGGCTGAGAAAGGGACCAGTCAAGACACCCCACACACTGGCTGATTGAGGAGTCTCGGCTCTGTGAGGGGAAACATGGCGTACTTTCCTTCTTCTCCGATGCCTTCACCAGCCACCCTTTCTTCTGCCTTTCAGTCACTAGGTCGTGTCCCACCCTGTGACCACAAGGACTGCAGCACACCAGGCTTCCCTAGCCTTCACTGTCTCCCGGAGTTTGCTCAGACTCACATCCATTGAGTCGATGCTGCCATTTAACCATCTCATCCTCTTCACCCCCTTCTCCTGTCCTCAGTCTTTCCTGGCATCAGAGTCTTTTCCAATGAGTCAGTCTTCACATCAGATGGCCAAAATATTGGAGCTTCAGCTTCAGCATCAGTCTTTCCAATGAATATTCAGGGTTGATTTCCTCCTTTAGGATTGACTGGTTTGATCTCTTTGCAGTCCAAGGGACTTTCAAGGATCTTGCCCAGGACCACACTTTGAAAGCATCAATTCTTCACTCAGCCTTCATTATGGTCCAGCTTTCCCAATGGACTGGAAAAACCATAGTTTGATTATACAGACCTTTGTTGGCAAAGGGATTTGTCTCTGCTTTTTAATATGCTGTTTAGGTTTGGCATAGCTTTTCTTCCAAGGAGTAGGCATCTTTTAATTTCATGGCTGCAGTCATTGTCTGCAGTGATTTTGGAACTCAAGAAAATAAAACCAGGCACTGTTTCTACTTTGCCCCCATCTATCTGCCATGAAGTGATGGGAACAGATGCCATGATCTTAGTTTTTTGAATGCTAAGTTTTAAGACAGATTTTTCACTCTCCTCTTTCACCCTCATCGAGTGGCTCTTTAGTTCCTCTTCACTTTCTGCCAATAGAGTGATATCAGCTGCATATCTGAGGTTGTTGATATTTCTCCTAGCAATCTTGATTCCAGCTTGTGATTCATCCATCCCAGAATTCCACATGATGTACTCTGCATATAAGTTATTTAACAGGGTGACAATATACAGCCTTGACGCACTCCTTTCCCAATTTTCAACCAGTCTGTAGTTCCATATCTGGTTCTGTTGCTTCTTCTCTGCATACAGGTTTCTCAGGAAACAGGTAAGGTGGTCTGGTATTCCCATCTCTTTAAGAATTTTCCACAGTTTTTGTGATTCACAGTCAAAGGCTTCCCGCATGGCTCAGACAGTAAAGAACCTGCCTTCAATGCAGGAAACTCATGTTCAATCCCTGGATTGAGAAGACCCCCTGGAGAAGGGAATGGCTACCCACTCTAGAATTCTTGCCTGGAGTATTCCACGGACAGAGGAGCCTGGCGGGTTACAGTCCATGGAGTCTCAAAGAGTTGGACATGACTGAAGCAATTAACACTTTCATTATCCTCACTACCTCTATCAGAAGTTCACAGTCCTTTCATGTTTTAACAGCAACTCTGCTGGAGGCAGGGCTTCAGGGAAGAAAGTGACCACCTACCCCCAAAGGGGATGAGAGGCCTTAATGAAGGAGCCACAAAGAGGAGAGGCCAGCACTGCCTGGGCCCCCATGGGTGCTGTTGCCTCTCCTGCTCCTGGGGGAGCAGACACCCCAACCTCCTTCCCTGCCCTCCATTCCAGTACCTTCCTGTGGCCCAACCTCAGCAGAGGCCAGAGACCAGTGGCCTGGTTACTGCAGGGGATGGGGCGAGGGAGATCTGGGGAGAGGGGATCTGGGGGGGGTTGCAGCCAGGCCCCAAACCCCAGGCTCCTGGAGGTGGTAGGTCCTGGCAGGGCTGCTGAGGGCATCCAGTGCTGGCCAATGGCTGAGGGGGCACTGGGGCTGCACCTGCGCCCATGGGGCTTCTCAGTAAACGTGTCCAAGGTGTCACACGGGCCAGTAGGGTTTGAGTCCCAGGCAGCCCCCTGGGGCTCATCAGCCCGCCCTTCTTTGGCTTCCTGAGGCCTTTGGGGGGCTGCCCCCCAGCTTACTGATGGAGTGCCAGCCCCCAGCCCCACCCCTTGTGTGGCCCCCCAGGGCCGCCTGCCGCCTCTCCTGCCATCCTGTCCTGTGTCCTCCAGGCCTGCGTGGCTACCATGTTTCAGTGTGTGCACTTCTGGGGCTGGAGGGCCCTGCAGAGCTCTGCGGACCACAGTGACGCCGCTGCCCCCAAGGAGATGATCGGTTTCCAGATGACCCTGTGTTCCGTCCTGGTGAGGAAGCTGAGGCAGGGGCCAGCCCCAGGGGCTTGGGGCTTCATCCTGTGATCCTGCTAGACATGAAGTGTTGAGAACAGCTCTGTCCAACAGAAAGCAAATACAAACCACACACCCATCTTTAAGATTTATGTTGAAAAACGTGAAAAGAGGTGAAACCAAATTTAATAATAGATTTTATTTAACCCAGTAGTTCCAAATCATTGCCATTTCAACAGGAATCAATAGACAATTATTAATGTAATAGTTTACCTGTTTGGGATAACATCTTCAGTATCCAGGAGGCACTTTACACTTAATTCAGACTAGCCTTGTTGGTTGGATGGCATCATCAAATCCATGGACATGAGTTTGAGCAAACTCCGGGAGATAGTGAAGGGCAGGGAAGCCTGGTGCGCTGCAGTCCATGGGGTCCCAGAGAGTCGGACACAACTGAGCGACTGAACAACAGCAAGCCACGCTTCAGGTGCTCAAGGCCCATGTGTGGCCAGTGGCTACGCTATCGGACAGTGCAGGCTGTGGGCGAGTGTGATCTCTCTGGGCCAGAGAAGAGTAACAGAAACCTGAAGGTCCTTAGGTTGCCCATCTGCTACTCTGTTGTGTGACTTTGAGATGAGCACTTGCCCTCTCTGGTCAGACCCTCTAGCATCAGATGGATGGGCATCTGTGAGCAGCCAGTCTGCAGGACGTCCTCTTCCATGGCACTGGATGTCACTTGTTTTTTGCAGACTCAGAAAAAGCCTGCCGTTCTCTACAATTTCTTGCTAGAAACAATGACGTATGTTAAAAGCAACTTGTCACGGATCAGAATTGCTGCATGTAACTTGGCAGGTGAGCAGGCAGGTCTCCTGATGCAGGAGGGACCTTGAAGACCATCTGGTCAGACCTAGGTCTGGAGTGGGGACAGGTGTTGGGAGTCATGCTTGGGCAGAAGTCCCCCGTGTGTGTTCCTTGGCGCTTCATACCTGCCCAATGCTGAACTTGACGTCCTGAACTAAACCCTTAACAGAAACTCTCATCAGGCAAAACCAAATCTCTTGCTGACCTAATATTCATGTGATGGACATTTCTGACTGTCATTTTAGGAATCATTATGAAGCAGATGTCCGCGCATTACTTGAAAAAGCTGGATTTTCCAGCATTACGGAATTGTAAGTAGTGGAGATTCAAGTGTGAGTCAAATGAGTCCACTCTGCTCATTTGGGAGCTTAGTGAAACTGCCTGAGGGGAGAGTCAGCTGACCCTGGTTGTATTTGGGATGGGAGGCGTGGGTGGCCAGGGCACAGAGAGGTGGATGAACCTGTGGGGGGCTTTCTAGGAAGACAGCTCTAATGGATCCCTGTGCTTTCTGCCTGCTCCCTGTAGCAGCTGGGGCCTGGGGGTCATCTTCCTGTCCCTGTTGATGTGACGGAAGACCCCAGGGATGGGAGATGCATGTGGAGACATGACTGCACCTGCCATCTTCCGAATTCACACTCTGGGTGGGGATGAAGTTCAAACCCCCATGAGCCCCTCGCCCCTCAGTCAGCTCTCATCAGCTCGCACCACCCAGGGCGGGCAGAGGACGAGGGCCTGGCTGCAGGGTCCCCACCCTCCTCGTACACTCACTCTCAGCGCTCCAGGAGCTACAGCTGGACTCAGATCCTGGGGTTTGGAGGGCAGCTCTGGAGACGCTCAACATCTTGGATACCTGCAGTCAGCAGCGGCTTTTGGCTTCACCTGAAGGAATCTCCTAGATGGTCTAAGTGCAAAACGTACCTGCCTTTCTTCTGGGGGCAAACCCCACCACAGCACCGCAAACCACTGTTAATTCCGTTTGTAAGAAAAAGCATTTTACTTAAATAATCAGTGCCCCTTTCTTTCCTCCCCTTGAAATAAACCTCCCTTGCTATTTGGGGAGCAGATTCCTGACTGCAAGGAGATGACACCCCAGAGCTG
>NW_011494730.1:4664908-4667369 GCF_000754665.1 Bison bison bison | reverse complement strand
ATATCAGGGTCCACTGGGCCAGGATGGGAAGGGACCCAGTGAGGCCTGGAGCAGAACCCATGAAGGGCCAAAGGGAGGAATTACCTTCAAGTCCAAGAAACAGGCAGGGGGAGAAGGGCAGGGAAACTCTTCCTATACTCATGCTGCCAGCAGGACAGTCTTGGGTTGTCCCAGAACAGATGAAGGTGGGATTTCCAAACCAGTCCCCCTGTAACAGCCCAAGGCGGTCACCACCCTGGGCCCATGGGTGGGAGGATTGCAAAGCCGTCCAGAAAACCAACCTGCATCGGAGGCTTCCGGGCAGACTGGTCTCACACTCTTGGTCATGCCCACGGAATAGACAGTGAAGTTACTTCCTGCCAAGTGATGAAGATGGTGGCTGCTGGAAGACTCAAGTCCCAATGACACAGCCGGAAAGGAATGTGCCCTTCACTATAGGTCCTGGGGGGAGCCGTACGATTGCAATTAGGTCTCTGATCAATTCCATTCATGCCTGTGCAAAACATCTCCAGATGGTTTATAGACCTAAACTCAGAAAGCAAAAATTTAAGACAATATAGTCATTTTGATCCTGAGGGTAGGGTAGGATAGCCTTTAAAAGTAATAAGAAAAACCAATTAAAAATAAAGGATTAACTTTTCTAAGTTAAAATATATCTTCTGGGACTTCCCTGGTGGTCCAGTGATTAAAATTCCATGCTTCCACTGCAGGTCCACTGGAGGGAGCTTAGGTTCTGTCCCTGGTTGGGGAACTAAGAGCCTCATGGCATACAATGCAATGAAAAAGAAAAAAAAAGATGAAAATTTCTTGAATGAAAATGAAAGTACAACATATAAACATAAAAATTAAAAATAAATTTATCTTCTGTACAATAAAATATTGTAAAGTTAAGTCACAGATGGAAGAAGTTACTTGCAATTGATATAAACTAGGTTGGTTCATATAAGCAGATTGGCAAACAGAATATGCCCAAATCAGTAATACAGCAAATTAAAAAAATCAGTGTCACAAGAGGATGCTTGAAAAGCCAGTAGGAAGCTGGTTTGGGAGGTGACTGGGCTTGAATGAGGTCCTGAGGGTGGGGCCCCTGTGACAAGATTGGTGCCCTTTATAAAAGACACTAGGTAGCTCCTTCTCTCTCCACGTGACATGAGAAGGAAGCCATCTGCAGGCCAGGAAGTGGGTCCTCCCAGAGCCCAACTGTGCTGGCTCCTGGATCTCAGCCTTCATCTCCAGAAGCAAAGTTCTGTTGTTTAAGTACCCAGTCTCTGGTGTCTTGTTATGGCAGCAGAGCTGGCTAAAACACTCAGGTGATGTTGCAGTGTAAAGCTGCGGGTGGAAAGGGAACATCCATACAGGGAGAGCATCACCTTGGGTAGGGAGATGGGAAGGAAAGGTGTGCAACTTAATCTTTTATCAACTTAAAACACCATTACACACAGCAACATATTAACAACCATTTACTCAGGATGTTGGTACATGGGTTTTGTCACTGTATTGTGAATATTTGTAAGATTTTATTTAAAAGTTACTGTCCATTAAGTAAACTAAAAAGCTTTTGCACAACGAAGGAAACTATAAACAAGATGAAAAAACAACCTTCAGAATTGGAGAAAATATAGCAAATGAAACAACTGACGAAGGATTAATCTCCAAAACATACAAGCAGCTCCTTCAGCTCAAAACCAGGAAAACAACTCAATCAAAAAGTGGGCAGAGGATCTAATCAGACATTTCTCCAAAGAAGACCCATTGATGACTAATAAACACGTGAAAAGATGCTCAACATCGCTCATTAGTAGAGAAATGCAAATCAAAACTACAATGAGGTATCACCACACTGAGGTCAGAATGGCCATCATCAGAAAAATCCACAAACAATAAATGCTGGAGAATGTGTGGAAAAATGGGAACCCTCCTGCACTGTTAGCAGAAATGCAACTTGATATAGCCACTATGGAGAACAGTATGGAGACTGCTTAAAAAACTAGGGATAAAACTACCATATGACCCAACAATCCCACTACTGGGCGTATACCCTGAGGAAACCTTACCTGAAAAGGACACGTGTACCCCAGTGTTCACTGCAGTGCTATTTACAATAGCGAGGACACGGAAGCAATGTAGATGTCCATTGACAGATGAATGGATAAAGAAGCTGTGGTACATACACACAATGGAATATTACTCAACTATAAAAAGGAATGCATTTGAGTCCGTTCTAATGAGGTGGATGAACCGAGAGCCTGTTATACAGTGAAGTCAGTCAAAAAGAGAAAGACAAACACCACATATTAACACATATTTGGAAAACTCAGCAGTGGCCACAGGACTGGAAAAGGTCAGTTTTCATTCCAATCGCAAAGAAAGGCAATGCCAAAGAATGCTCAAACTACCGCACAATTGCACTCATCTCACACGCTAGTAAAGTAATGCTCAAAATTCTCCAAGCCAGGCTTCA
>NW_011494730.1:4663722-4664797 GCF_000754665.1 Bison bison bison | reverse complement strand
AAGGCTGAGCACTGAAGAATTGATGCTGTTGAACTGTGGTGTTGGAGAAGACTCTTGAGAGTCCCTTGGACTGCAAGGAGATCCAACCAGTCCATTGTGAAGGAGATCAGCCCTGGGATTTCTTTGGAAGGAATGATGCTAAAGCTGAAACTCCAGTACTTTGGCCACCTCATTCGAAGCGTTGACTCATTGGAAAAGACTCTGATGCTGGGAGGGATTGGGGGCAGGAGGAGAAGGGGACGACAGAGGATGAGATGGCTGGATGGCATCACTGACTCGATGGACGTGAGTCTGGGTGAACTCTGGGAGTTGGTGATGGACAGGGAGGCCTGGCGTGCTGCAATTCATGGGGTCGCAAAGAGTCGGACCTGATTGAGCGACTGAACTGAACTGAACTGATGGAACCTAGAAAGATGGTACTTGTGAACTTATCTGCAGGGCAGCAATGGAGATGCAAACATGTCCAAAAGTTTGTCCATACAAACTTGTGGACACAGAGGGGAAGGAGTGGGCGGGATGGATTGAGAGAGTAGCACTGAAACACACACTTTACCATAGATGGCCAGTGAAAACGTGCTGTATGACACTGCTCAAATCCAGTGCTCTGTGACAACATAGAGGGGTGGGATGGGGTGGGAGGCGGAAGGGAGGTTCAAGAGGGAGGGGACATACATACACCTATGGCTGATTTCATGTTAATATAAGGCAGAAAACAGCACAGTATTGTAAAGCAATTATCTGCCAATTAAAAATAAATAAATTTTAACCGTCTGTATCTTATGATGACCTAGATGAGAAACTGTCTTTACAACTGAAAAAAATTAAAACAAGAATTAAAACTTTTAAATGTTGGGATGTCTCTGGTGGTCCAGCAGCTAAGACTCTGCTCCTGATGCAGGGGGCTGGGGTCAGGGAGCTAGATCCTACGTACCACAACGAAGACTGAAGATCCCGCACGCTGCAAGTAACAACAGGTGCAGCCAAATAAATACGTAAGTATTTTAAAAAGGGATATTTGCATTTATTAAATTTTTTAAAAATGCTATGTGTATCAAAAAAGTAAACAAAATTAAAG
>NW_011494730.1:4662734-4663285 GCF_000754665.1 Bison bison bison | reverse complement strand
GCTGAAGCTGAAGCTCCTTTACTTTGGCCACCTGATGCAAAGAGCCGACTCATTGGAAAAGACCCTGATGCTGGAGAAAGATTGAAGCCAAGAGAAGAGGGTGGCAGAGGATGAGATGGTTAGATAGCATCACTGACTCAATGGATATGAATTTGAGCAAACTCTGGGAGACAGTTTCCTGGCCTGGAGAATGCTATGGACTGTATAGTCCATGGGGTTGCAAAGAGTTGCACACCACTGAGCGACTTCCACTGGGAGACAGTGGGGGACAGGGAAGGCTGCTGCGATGCAGTCCATGGGGTTGCAAAGAGTTGGGCATGACTTAGCGACTGAATAGCAATAACAAATATGGAAGATGCCAAGTCCTGCTGGCCTGAATTTAAAAGGCTAAGCAGCTGGACTTTCTTTCTAGGGCTTAAAACTAGGTTTCAGAAAAAACAACTTCTCTAAAGGAATAGGAAACGTAAAGGAGGATTTCTGGTCACGTGTAAATTTAACAAAGAAAATATGAGAAAAATAGGCCTGTAAACAATAACATTAAAAACTTTATT
>NW_011494730.1:4661286-4661966 GCF_000754665.1 Bison bison bison | reverse complement strand
GAACACACACACACACGCACACACAAACACACACACACACACACTGTGCTGCAACTAAGAACTCCCATGCTGACTGTCTAGGATCTCATGAGCTTCTCAGAAGTGACTTTGTGCTTAATTTCCCGAGGCCCATCATGCCCAACATAGTTTTTGTTGGTGGGATCAACTGCGCTAGCAAAAAGCCACTCTCTCAGGTGTGCATTCGAGTGGGAACTCTATATACCTGTATTCTAGCAAGAACTTTGAGTGGATGAACTTGTCATGGATCTACTGAGATAGCCTCATTGATAAAAAGAACTAGCACTGCCCATTGGACAGAACCTATCTAATCAAAGGATTCAAGTGGGGCTTAAAGAAGGAAGGTTCGAAAAGGGGTCAACACAGCCTGGTGCATGGAGCTTGGGCTCACAGCTCAGGAAGATTTGGTCCTTTTCCTCAATAAATATATAACATTAGGTGGAGAATATTAAGTAGAGAGTCCCCTAAACTGCAAGGAGATCCAACCAGTCCATCCTAAAGGAAATCAGTCCTATACATTCACTGGAAGGACTGATGCTGAAGCTGAAGCTTTGGCCACCTGATGTGAAGAGCTGACTCATTGAAAAAGACCCTGATTCTGGGAAAGATTGAAGGCAGAAGGAGAAGGGGATGACAGAGGATGAGATGGTTGGATGGCATCA
>NW_011494730.1:4641021-4661186 GCF_000754665.1 Bison bison bison | reverse complement strand
AGCATCAGTCCTTCCAATGAATATTCAGGACTGATTTCCTTTAGGATGGACTGGTTGGATCTCCTTGCTGTTCAAGGATGATAAATACCACATGAGAACGGACAGAAGACATTCTCCAAAAAAAGAAATACAAAATGGCTCATAGGCTTGGGAAAAAACCAGCCTTTAATAATAATGTTACTGACTAGGATTTTGCCTTCCCCAATCAAGAGAAATTGACTAGATGCCAGACAAGAAACTCAAGCAAGGCTTTACTGGGGCCCCTGCTGCAGCAAGGTGGGGGAGTGAAAACAGACAACTGTTTCCCTTGCTGGCTCCCAGCTGCCGGCATAGCTTATCCCTTACATGGGGCAAGGGTAGGGGTGTCCTGCCCACCTCTTAGGCAGTGCTGTGTGCAGGGGGCATTCACAGTACCTACTTTTACTCCCAATCCCCTTCTTTCCATGGTGGTTCAGATGGTAAAGAATCTGTCTGCAATGCAGGAGACGGGTTCGATCCCTGTGTCGGGAAGATCCCATGGAGAAGGGAATGGCTACCCATTCCAGTATTCTTGTTCCAAGAATTCCAAAGACAGAGGAGCCTGGCTTGACTGGCAACTAACACTTTCACTTCACTTTCCCTGCTTTTGCTCCAGGCTCTTCAAAAGTGGCATTTAGGGTGGGTTGTTTTTTTTTTTTTTTTCATCTTTTGGGGCCAGAATTTGCCACAACTGCTGCATGCAGGCCGTTATTTTTAGTTCCATACAATTTCTTTGTATTTGGTTACTCAGAGAAGAGGCGTGTCCAAGTGCAAGCATTGCTACACTGCAGCAAGGTCCCAGGTCCCAGCCTGTCTCCATAATAATAATAATAAAGCAAATTTAAAACAAAATCCCACTTTTGCCTATCAAACTGATACTGTCTTTTTTTCAAGATTATACTTTAGACCGAAGAAGGTGAGATCCTGGCTCTCTCAAGACCGACCGAACCTCTCTGGACACACTTTGGGACTGTCTCAAACCATTTACTGGAGGGAACCATGCATCAGTGCCCCACCCAGATCCCTGTGTTCCTATATCTTAGTGCACAGGGCCTGATCTCCAACACGGCATCTGCATTTCTCTCCCGTGGGTCCTCTCTGGATTTTAAAGCCCTCTTACCTGCCCTTGTGGACCCCCGGAAGTACAGGGAAATGAATGCCACCTGGGAGCAGCCAATCACCAACAAGAACAAGTGCCGGGATCCCCAAGGGCCTTCTGCCTCCAGTGGGGTAAATCCACCGTGTTTTCTGCACTGGCTGCCCACGGCAAGCAGCAGGATTGAGCTCCAGCTGCCCACAGAGAGCTGCCTTCTTGGTGGTCATCACTCCCCACCCTATTCCCCACTCCTCTTCAGGCTTTCCTTCCCTTTGCAAATAAACTGCTTGCCCATGAATCCTCACATTAATGGAGCCAAAACAAACAACCATTGATCTGTTGGAAGGCCCTTTCCCATGGAAACAGTCATGGATATGTATGTACAAAGACTCAGCTACTGGAATATTTAGTGATGTCTTTTTTATAAAGGAAAATAAAAATGAATATACCTGGGGGTTGTGGTTATATAAATTTTGGTATATTCATGCAATAGAATATTCCTTGGCCACTTAAAACAAATTAAATGTTATATAAAGACCTGGAGAAAGCATTCACAATAGGGTAATGTGTTTTCTAAATTCTTCCTTCACTTTACCAATATACCAAATACGGTAGCGTTCTTTCAATATACTAAGTATGGTGTATTTGCAGTATTTTATAACTCCACATATTTGCCAAAAAAATAAGTGTGGTTATTTTGGCAAACATGAGGGAACATGAGTAATGGTGACTTTAATCTCCTTGCACGTGTGTGTGTACACCTTTTTCAAATTTTCTGTCAGAATCACGTATTACTTTTGTAGTTAAAACATGTAGTTTAATAATAAATAAATGCAACACCCATAAAGAGAACACCTAACCAATATAATTAACGTAAATTTATTAATGTATTTTTAGTTATCACATCAGAAAAAAATATACTTTCCAGTCACTATAATTTAGGCATCTGTCAAATTCAGATCTGTTTGGGACAAGCAATGATTATCTACTCAGGCATATCACCCACCAATTTTATACATCATTCTTCCCCCAGTAAAGTCAGAAATCATACACTGTCTCAGAAGAACTCTATACCATTCATTCACATCACATCAAGGACAAGGAAGAGACATCTTCTTTAGATGCATAGTGGTATCTGTGAAACATGAGCATAATTGAGAACCAGCCATAACTGGTAACTGAATGTATCTACCGATGCTGGACACATTCCTGGGGGAGGGGGAGGAAGACACGCTTCCCAGACAGGTCCCATTTTTGGGCAGGAACAGTATTGTAGGTTGAGGAAGGACCTACCAGTTCTCTTAAGTCAATTGAAAGATGACAAGTGAAGTCCAGATTAAGGTACTGGAGGAAACAGCAAAGAGACTCAAATATCTCTACCTGTGTGTGTGACTAGGGATTGGGTCATTTTTACTTTTCAAAACACACTCTGGGGCGTCATTTTCTGGCAAAGTAGTTCTTGAGTGAGCATAACATGAATTTAACCTTTCTCTAAAGTTTCCAACCCCGTTCTCAGTGTGTCTTGGATTTATGAGATTTCTTCACTCGCTCTTTCTTCCCAAAGCATTTCCGGAAGGCGAAGGCACAGGCCTTAAAGGTGATGAAGATGACCGTCAGCGTGACCGCCAGGAGGAAGCCAATCACATCCAGAGAGTGGTACTGGTACCAGGTGAGGTCATGGGCTGCAGGGCGCAGGTGGGATGCCCCCTTGTGCCTCATCACAAACTCCACCCAGAACACAGCCAGGTCCAGAGGCTCTATGGGGCGGTCCTTGTGAAGTCTGGAGAGGCGCATGATGTTTTCCTTATAGCTGAACACAAAGACAGTTATGTGAATGCCTGGAACACCAGCAGTAGTGAACCATCCTCCCTCTATCCTTGCTTCCAGATTTTCCAAACGTGGTAGAGTTTCTATTGTAATCAGAAACACACACACACACTAAATATTTTTTCTCTTAAAACTGGAAGCCAAAATTTTAAGTTATTTGAAACTTGCTTCCTACTCTTCTTCTTCTCTTTTTAGTGATATCCTTATAGGAAATTAGTCATACTTTGTGGTAACAAGATAAAGAAATAAAGGAACAGGTCATCTCAGAAATTATTAATGATTTCCCATTCAATGAGATTGCAAATAATCACTTCTAGCCACCGTAAAAGACAGTTTAAAGTGCCGTATCCAGGACAGTGATATACTTTCAACTACTGAGGCATCAGACCATCCAAGTGCTAAATTCTGCATGAGGGAGTGTCTATGCAGCCTGTTAAGGAAAAAATGGGTTCCTGTTTATTTTGGACTGTGTGAACAGCTGAGTCAATATCCAAATCCAAAATGGGTTGGATACTTCCTCCCTTAGTATGGGTGCACTAGAAGAAGGAAGAGAAGGAAGAGAAGGGGAAGGAGGAGGTGGCAAGGGGAAGAGAAGGGGAGAGACGGAAAAGCAAGACACTTATTCAGGAGTGATTATGGTCATATCTGACCTTAAACATGACCATCATCTCATATGGGTACATTATTATAATGTACTACTAATATTTGGCCATAAATTCTGTTAAACACCTTCTTTTTATATAAATTGTCTCATACAAAATAGATTTTCTTGGACTTTCACTCATTAATTTATTAAGCACCTGTTATGGCCTGGTTTTATAACCCGATGTTGGAAACTTTTTCACTTCTCTTTATCTTCTCTTTATCTCTTTATCTTTCCACTTCTCTAAACTGGGTGTCGTCCCAGTTTAGAGTTTTGGGAACACGGAGATTCACATGCGATGGGTCAGAAAGGAATAAAATTAGTAACTTGAAATGACTGATTAGTGTGGGTTTTTTTTAGATAGTAATGTACTAGAGAACTTCTACCAAGTCACTTTTGGATTACAAGTAGTTGTCCATACCACTGAACGAAAGGTCAAAGTTACGTTACTAATACGAACCTCAAGAATAAGTTACCAGCATATGGAAAGAAGTCAGGCTTTAATTGTAGTGATGCATGAGCAGCATGACCTAATGCTGACAAGTTGGGCTGCCAGAAGCCAATTGAAATGATGGATAAGAATCACATCAACTGCTCTGTCCAAACACTGTGGGCACTTTACCCTGGGGTTATGTAGATAATTCTTTTTCAATCAGAAGCATCACATACATGTGAGCACCATCATTTCTTGCCCATTTTCCCTTGTCTAGGCTTGGTTGTTCCCCTGTGTAGTGTCTCTTCCTATGTGAACACATTCCAGTCTTTTTACATCTGTCTTCCTGACTGATGTCTCCTTCAAAATGAAGAAACTATGGGTAAAGGTTCCTGATACTCTCGTAGATACACACACATACACACACATGCACACATGTGCACATACATAGCTGACTGTTGGATGAAGTCCACGCCTGTCCATAATTTCTTCCTAGAAGATTCTGATCAGCCTATTACTTGTAGCAATTGACAGCAATACAATAAAGTTCACGCAGAGATAATTTGATCTAATGGCTTTTGCCTATTGATTTGCTTTCAGAGCCACATTTGAACAACCTTGACTTTGCTATTATCATGAGCCTTTGTCATAGCACATCACACACACACACAGATTTTTAAACCCCCATGGACAAAATTTCTCACAGGTTTCAGTGCTGAGAAAAACCATACCTTAAGTAACTGATTTGTTTTTATCTTGGACACTATGCTTCTTCTAATGGAATGTTTCTTTCTTTGCAGGAACTTAGAGATCAGACATTTATTATATTGACATTTTTTAAATAAGTGGAAATTTTAAGTACACCAGGGGAAATAATATTTAAAATCATTTTTATGATAAATTCTATAGAAATTAAAGCACGTTTGTGTAAAATGAGTGGTAATAACCCCAAGTCATCTTACTTATAAACTAGATCTTGGGGTATTTGTTTTTGCATCTGAGCGGTTATTGTGAGGCGATGGCCAAAATACAAGTAGCAAGTATTCCTGGGTAGTTTTTCTCTTACGTCTTTTCATTGATGACAGCTTTCAAGGCTTTTTCTAAATCTTCTGAACTCATTTCCAGGACATTCAAAGTCACTCCAGCTCCCCGGGTCTCCATGCGCTTTGCATTGTCCATCTGATCACCAAACAAGGGCATCATCACCATGGGAACGCCATTGCATATTCCTTCATAAATGCCATGGGAGCCGGAATGTGTGATAAAGGCCCGAGTCTTTGGGTGACCTGAGGAGAAAAGCAGGGGGTGATGCCACCAGTCAAGCCACCGAGTTTCACCATCTGACATCGTCTGGGTCCTCCAAGCGTGCTCAGGGCCCAGTGCCATCCACACATGGCCCCTGCAGAAATGTGCAGAAGCGCACGTGGGTTGAGATATCCTACCAGGTAAAAGGCAATGTGGGATATGTTGACAATAATCCTTTCCAGCTAAATAACGCTTTAGAATAGCCCTGCCTGAGCCACTTTCTTAACTTAACCTTGGTTAGACCCTACGTGCTAAGTCCTCCCCACGTACCGAGCAGATCGTTCTGGGGCAGCCACTTGACGAGCTTTGTGTTCTTCGCAAGGTTTGGTGGTGGGGTCCCAGTGTATCGCCACAGGACCTTGCAGAAGGAAAAAAAAAAAAAACAAAAAAACCCCCCGAGTTTAAGAACGTACACATACCATTTTTATTTTTATTTTTTTCAATAAATACCTGCTTTTTGTCTTTATCCACCTCCTAGTGACCTGACACAACAGCCTGAAAGGAAGTACCCATTCCATCCCTAGCTGGGACCTGGGAGTGCTGGGCTGTGGGACCTCAAGTCAGGTCCCAGAACTGAGCAGGTATGCAGGCCTAGAACGCAAGAGGGAACCAGCCCTACTATGGCCCCCTGTTGAGAACTGGGGAGTCAGAGGCCTGAGACCTGTCTTGGCCCTGATCCGGGTCTTCAGCCGTCAAGGCTCGGAATCACCTCCAGTCACCAGCAGGGATCCTGGAGTCCTTCCACGCTCCGCAGACCCAGGCGAGCGCTGCATCCTCACTCCATGGTGACGGGAATATCTTCTACATCTCGGGGGACGGCACTCTGCAACTCACGCCTGATCTCCGGGGACAGCTGGGGGTGGGGCTGCAGCCGGAGCAGTTCCAGGAGGGCCTCCTTCTGCTCCGTGGCTAGGTCGGCCTTGTAGCGCTGGACCAAAGTCAACAGGCACTGGTGCCAGAGCACGGGCAGCTCACGCTTCTCTGTCCGGAAGCCCAGGAAGTGGAAGACCAGGGCGTCCAGCACTCGGTAGGGCAGTGCGTACTTCTTGTCCAGCAGCAGCCACAGGAAGATGCTGTTGGCCCCGCTGTACTCCATCTCTGCAATTTTCAGCATGGCCGCACTGGAGTGCAGCACGGGGATGGAGCACTTGGTGATGATGCTGCCCACGATGATGGCTTCCAGGAGGGTACAGGTGCCCGACTCGCACAGCGGGATCAGGATGCCTTTAAACCAGGCTCCAGGCTTGAACAGGGCCTTCTTCAGGGCCATGTAGAGGTGGAAGTTGAGTCGTTTGTACTCAGCAATGTCATCTCATACCCGGGGGAGCAGAACCAGGTTATAGAAGCGCTGGGCCATCCGTTCCTTTAGGTTAGAGGCAAAAATCCTTGTGGCTTGGTACATGGCAGCAGCGGTCCAGGCCTCAGGCTCTGTGACGTAGAGGATCTGCTCCCAGTTGGAGAGGGCAGGGATGATCTTAAATGCCTTGGGCAGTTTCCCACTGCGGTACTCAGACAACACCTCCTGAACCCCTCTGTAGACCTCTAGGACGCGGGGGTCCAGCTGGGGCACAGGGAAGCCTGAGACCTCGGACATGACCGTTTCGACTTCCGTCTGCTTCTCAGTTAACTGCTCCATGATGATGTCAGCCAGGGTGCGCCTGGCAGGAGGGTTCTGGTTCATGAACATCTCAAGGGCACGCTCATCCTCGGGGTCCACGACCACCTCCGCCTGCTAGCCCGGCCCTGCCGTTGTGGCAGCCTTCTCCAGGGTGGGCCACTCCTCGTCATCTGATCCATCCTGCGGCACTCCTGGACCAAGCCGCGTAGCGCGCTCCCAAGGCACCGCGGGTCTGTCCCCGCTCCCATGCTCTGCCTTGAGCTCCTCTTGCTGCTGCCGCGCTTGCTGCAAAATCCGTCGGGTCAGCCGGGGCCCCACGTACTCTTCCTCCTCGTCTCCGGTTCCGCGACCCTGCCCTTTTTCTCGGGTTCCTGCCCGCACCGCGTCCCCAGCCAGGATCTGCTCGGCCAGCGGCGCATGCTTTTCCTGACCCCCGGCCCCGCGGGCCGCCTTGAACTTGGGCATTTTTCTAGAAAACCGGGCCGTGAATTTTCCCACGTGGGTATGGACGGAAAAAGGCCCCGAGTGCGACATATACAATTTTTAAAACAAGACAAGACATTAGCTATAGTAGCTAGAAACTGGAGTCTCTGAATGAATATAACCTTGGAAAAGGTAGGAGGTATGATGATTAAGAAGGCTTTTGGGGACAGGTAACATTCTGTGTCTCGTTCCAGAGGCTTGATTCCATGGGTGTGTTCACTTCGTGAATCTGTGAAAATTCAGCAAGTTGTATATCTATGATTTTTGCACTTTTCTGAACTTCAAGGGAAATTACTTAATAAAATGAGTGGGCATGGAACTATAAAAGCAGAAATATAAGAAATGAATCCAGTGTCCTAACCAACTGCTTTCTGGAGAAATATTCTTATGCAATATGAAGAAACACTATCCTGCTCATTTTATTTTAAAAAAACAAATTCTCTTTAATACACTTTTGAGTCAGTTAAGTGAGAAAGAGTCCTCCTCGTGCAGTGGATCATGGTTTAACAGTGTAGTTGAGAATGAAATAGCAAAAAAAAAAAAACCTTTGGATTACTAGTAATAATTGGGAAGTGAAAGGGAAATCCAAATTTAAAGCCCAACTCATAAATTAATTTAGTTATTGCAAGTCTGGGGTTAGAACTCTTGTGAAGATAGATATTAAAAAAATCATATAGAATCTTCTTACTGTTTGAGGTATTTTGCCCAAAGCATCAGCAATTTCCATAGCTTTCTGCTCCGGAATCTCCGAGACCATTGAGCCCAAAGAGAAAACCACAATTCCGTGTTCTCCAGAAGCATTTACATAGGCTTCAAATTCCTAGAAGCAGAAGAGAAATTTCCAGTTAATTTTTTCTCATATTTTTTGATGACTATATGCATTCAGCTCTGAATAAGGTATCTTCCTCATAAGAAAATGATTACAGGAGTGTGTATTTGTGTGTGTGTGTGTGTGTGTGTGTGTGTGTGTGATAGAGACACAAAGTATTAATGTGTGTTGTAACACCCTCCCTCCCCAAGTCCTTTCCATCCCCAAGGAGGAATGTTTCCTGCTTACAGAGTTATCACCCAGGTTCTCCTCTGAAATGTAGATTCCAAGTCATGTGTCAAGTTTCTGAGAGAAAAGTGATCAGAGGTAAAGCCAGATCCTTTTCCCCAGGGCTTCATGCAGCTGGGAAAGTTTGGAAGAAAGCAGGCTTTGGGGAGGAGGGCTGAACGAACGAGCTGAAGGCAGTAGTAAGAAGGGAGGAAAGGGGAAGGAGCCTCCTGGAGAGAGGAGTGAGGTTTCAGCAGATTCCGTGAAAGGAAACATGGGAGGAGAGAAACACTGTCCAAATAGAATTTCAGCAAACTCTCTCCGGCACTTCCTCTCTAAGAAAATCTATGTAAAGACCCGTATTACTTTTCAAGACTTCTAGAATATTCTTTTTATGCTGAAAGAATGAATGGAGTCAAAGCACAAAGCTACAGAGGGCATTAAGAATTAGACTCATGATTAAGGAAAAACCTCAAATAGCAAAAAATCCTTCCACAACAAAAATCCTTCTGGCTTCCCTGCAGCCTGTGGCAGTCAATACACTTGAACGAGTAAAGCTCATATGCGTGTCAACTCCATGCTGAAATGTAACCAGTCAACCGTGCATTTTCCCAACCTTTTCCTGGATAAGAGTTTCTAAGGTGTTTAAGTCAACGTGCCTGCTTTAGCATAAAGAATATACAGAAACGTATTTGAATCTTTCTCTGCTGATTCCGTACGTACTGTAAAATGTAAACTGTTCCTCCCTAGGTATGAAAAACACAAAATAAGGGACAGAAACCCTTGCCAAGTGTGTCCCAGCGACCTGAGCCCCTTCTGTGGGGTTCAGAGAAGGTGAAGGGCATGTGAGTAAACCTTGACCACCAAAGCCTCTTGGTCGGAAGGAGAAACAGGCACAGTTTTCACCCACGCAGCATATGACCCTCACCTAGAGCCCGCTTCCTATTCTTAGTTCACTATGGCCCTCACGGTCATCCAAGGAAGGCTGCACGTGCAAGGCTGCTCCATTGTCTCAGGAAGCATCCAGCAAAGATCACCAGCAGGCAGACAGCCTTGGCTACTTAAGGACACAGTTCAAGACAAGGCAACGAGACTTTCAGAAGAAACTTCAGGGCCAGATGACCCAAGGAATAAGGAATGGAGAACAGAGACAGGGTGGCATGCCGACCCCTGTGTGGATTACACCAGCTTGTTCTCCTCTGCATGTGAGACAGGATCATCCGAAAACTAGGGCCTGAGTGCATTCAAAGTCCTTCCCTTTACTAACAGCATCCTATTGTCATTATGATGACTTTTTAAGTCAAGGAGTAATTGGGGGGGGGGCATGCCATGTAGCTTGTGGGTTCCCTGACCAAGGACTGAACCCATCAAGTGAGTTTTGGTGTATTTGAGCTATCAACTATGATTGATTTGCCAGTTAACAATGACTCTTACAACTACTAGAACCCGAGTAATCTGTGGTTCCTTGAATGAAGCAGAAAGTTGGATATTAGAAAATGTCTGTGTGTGTAGGGTGAGAATCAGACATGGCAGGGATCCCAGCTAGTAAGTACAGGTTAGTTTACGACCTGGCAAAGGGCTATCCCTTAAGGAATAATGGATAGACTTAGAGATCAATGTCAAATGAAAGCTCTGAAAATGATAGGGATAGAATGAAGGGACATAATAGATGATTACATAGTTAATCCCACTAGCAGATTATAAGTAGAAAAACATAGGAGACCCCTGTAAGTTCATGATTACTTGAGAAAGCAGGTTTCCTTAACCATAAAACCAAGCAGGCTTGCGTAACAACAAAACCAGGCAGCAAAAGCATGGTGTGTGTCCCAAAACACTAAAACAATGGTAGCGTGAGACCAACATCCTGCCCAGTGAGTTCAGTAAGTTAATGATTCCTAGGACTTGCTGTCTGCACACATAACCGTGACCCTAGCTTGACCATATAGGGACAAGAAAACGCTCCTGGAGGAGGAGCCGATGATGGAAGCATGACGTCTACTCAAGAAAGACAAAGGTCTTCTCCCCCTCCCTGCTTTTCCTTTGATCATAAAGCTGTAGCACATTAAGTTCTCAGGTGTGGCATTTCTCACCCGCCCTCTTGTAAGCCTCAAGTGTGTGTGCTTAGTCACTTCAGTCATGTCCAGTTCTGTGAGACACTATGGACTGTAGCCTGCAGACTCCTCTATCCATGGGATTCTCCAGGCAAGAATACTGGAGTGGGTTGCCATACCCTCCTCCAAGGGATCTTCCTAACCCAGGGATCAAACCTGCAGTGTCTCCTCCGTCTTCTGCATTGCAGGTATATTTTTCTTTACCACTGAGCCACCCAGGAAGCCCCATGTAAGCCCCACAAGCATCCTACCCTAATAAATCACTTCTTATCTATCACTCTGCCTCTCACTGGATTCTTCTCTATACTGATACATAAAGAACTATGGTACCAGAACTCTTTGGAGTCCTCCTGAAATGATGCCAAACTTTTCAGCAAGATGCAACAGGAATAATGCAATCAGAAGAACAGCAGCATTAGTCACAGCATTGAAACTAGAACCTGGAGATGAATGGTGGGTGTATCTCAGGAAGAAAGGAAGGAAACCCCTAGATTCAGCCTTGGGCAATAATCTTAGCATGGCGTGATCTGTTCCCAAACTTCAGAGCCAACTCCAGAGCGCTCCAGGCTTCAAGACACACACACACTACCCGTGCACGCACACACACGCAGTGGTAATCTACTTGAAGGAAACAGAGCAAGGCACAAGTAGGGCAATTTTCTCTGAACTATTGGTTATTAATGATCTAATTCACTCCCTGAGAGTCTCCAGATGGTTTTATATGTCTCCAAAGAATGCCACGGAGAAGGTGATAGCACCCAACTCCAGTACTCTTGCCTGGACACCCTGAGAGCTGGTGTCCAGAGGTAAAGAAGCTGGGTACCAAGTGCCATTGCGATGGGACACGGACCCCTGCCTCCATCACTGCCGTGTCTCAGGTGACTGAGAACCATGGCATTTAGTGTAGTATTGTTGACCTTTCTAGGTTCAAAAGCAGTTGTAGTGTTATCAGGCATCCTGGGCCTTGTTAATCTCCTGTTTGTCAAGTGTACTGACTTCGAAACCCAGGAGGCTTTTACTAGAAGTCCTGACTTTGGCTGTGAGTTTAGTATTTTGAGTTCTAGGCTTTTATTAGATTTTTCCTTCCCAAATGCCTTTCATTTTGCAAGGAGACTCATGAAACAGTATGTTGGAAATGTGTTGCTGTCTCATTGTACATTCAGAGCCACTTAGGAACACTTTGAGCTTCCTTGTCACCACTCTCTTCTCTTCATCATCTTCAAGTCTGTTCTTACCGATCCTCTGTTTGACTGTTTTCCTTACAACCATTGTGGATGTGTGGACACCATCTCTGGACCTCTGTGTATTCTGAGATGTTCTCAGGTGAGAGGGGACTGACATCCTGGAATTCTTGAGTGTCATGCCTTTTCTCTCAGCATTGCTCTACCATCTTTATTCTTTGATGGCATCCCAAAGGTATGCCCAACACCAAGCTGTGCTTTCTCTAGGGACTCTCATTAACAAAGATTTCATCTTTATACTTGAAAAGTTCAGGACTTTTACCAAGAGCATTGGGAATAGTATGATCCCCAATACAGGGAAGGAAGTGCAGAGCAGCACTCTCTAACTAACCAAGGGGAAAAAAGATAACAGCAATGTGACAGACCAGCATAAATCAAGAAAAAGGGAAATGACAAAGCAAAGTAAAAATAAACTGCAAGAGTTATAATCATATCTGTTGATTGTTAAGTGCAAACAGGTGAAATTCAACTGTTAAAGGAATCTGCCTGACTAGGTTAACAATATTGGCTCTGTAGAGCTTTCGGGTTTATTTTGTTGTGTTTATCTTTTGCAGCACAGTATGTGGGGTCTTAGTTCCCTGACCAAGAATCAAACCCACGCCCCCTTCATTGGTAGCACAGAATCTTAACCACTGGACTGCCAGGGAAGTCCGTGCTTCATGTTGTTTAAAGAGAAGGAAGAAGGTTGAAGACCTGGAGTATTAAGGAGGCACTAGAGAAATGTAAACAAAAGCAGTGCAGGAATGGTGATATTAGCATCTAAAAATGGAATTTCAAATTAAAAGCATTTCAGTAAGACAATGGGAACTGCTATCAGGCACAATTTACAGAAATATTCTCACATCGAAGCTCACTTGCAAAAAACAAGGCAGCAACCAACACACATCCAATACAATTTACCACTTAAGGGGAAAATATGTCAATAAATGATATAAAGATGTGATGTCAAGAAAGACCTTTGATAAAGTTCTGCAGTCTCTCCCATGAAACATCCTAAATAAAGAAGAAAATCACTTAAATAAATAAGAGCTGTTTTCCAAATGCAACAGCAAACATGCAAAAATATCTTGCTCGGACCTGCTGGCTAACTTTCTTTCCTTTGATCTGAGATATGACTGTTGGTTTCATGACATTTCACCCCTTTCTTTTTCTCTGTCTGAAAAAGAACCATTAACGGATTTCTACACTCCTGGATTTTCTCATCTTGCTTTCAGAAAATCCACAGCACACCTTCTTTCTTCACCAGACCACCCCACTAGACACAAATGTGTCCAGCAGACCGTGGGGGTCTCAGAATCTTATTGCCAGGGGTCTTCGAGGGCTTACGAGATCTCTCCTCACATTACAGGGGTGGAATCAGAGCCCCATTCAGGAGCCCCTGTTTTGCAGCAGTGGGATGGAGGTATCCAGGTAGCACCCGATTCCTCACCTGGTATTGCTCCTGCTGCCAGAAGTTTCAGCTGGCTATGACAATTATATAATCATTTAAAACATGAGGGCTGCTCTGCTGGCTCAGCGATAAAGAACCTGCCTGCTGGTGCAGGAGACTCGGGTTCAATCCCTGATCTGGCCGAGGAGCAACTAAGCCCGTGTGCCACAAGTACTGAGCCTGTGCTCTAGAGCCCAGGAGTTACAACTACTGAAGCCAGGCCTCCCTAGAGCCCATGCTTCTCAACAAGAGAAGCCACCGTCATGAGAAGCCTGTGCACCGCAATGAAGAGTAAGCCTCTCTCGCTGCAACCAGAGAAAAGCCTGGGCAGCAACAAAGACCCAAAGTCAAAAATTATTATTTTTTAAATATTATAAAATACGAATGTCAGAAGCTCACTGGAAATAAGATTCATCACTCTATGAGGGTGATAGTAGCCCCTCGTAGGAGCCAGACTCAGCATCTGGAAAGTACTTGGGCTACCAGCAAATCCCAAACCAATACTTGAATAAATGAAGGAATGCCCACTGAACTGTCACCTACTTGAAGAATCTTTCCCAAATCCCCATTAGAAGGAAACTCTCCTGCTATTCTCTATCCTCTCTGTCGAGATTTGGAAGAGAATGTGAATGCTACTTTTGTTTTTTTTCTGCAAACTTCCAGTTGCAGAGGGTGAAAACATTAATATATAAGCATTTAAGAGAGTGAGATGCATGAGCTTTGAATCCAGCATCAGAACCTGGCTGTCTAGTGATTTGCTTTATTATAGGAAATGGAACTGCCGTATTCAGCTTCTTATTATCTAGAAACTGGACTTTTAACCAGGAACATAAAGGCAATTTTCCCTGCCACGCAGGATCTATCTATGGATGCCAAAGAATTATTTCAGCAATCTTGACTTTTGTGAGCCTGACCTGACCATGGGCAAAGTGCACGCTGCACAATTTTGTTCTCTGCAAGGAACCCTGGACCCAGGGCCCTGTGTTTATGGCATTTAACCCATGTCACATCTAATCAATTACTATCCACTGGAGTGCACAGAATAAAATGGCCAAAGTACACTTTCCTAAAATCTCCGATTAAAAAAAACAAAAAACAAAAAAACCTAGAAGAAGATGCCAAAGAGTTATAAATTACAACTCACTCCTAAGAGACTGGTGAAATAGAAATGAACAAGAGAAGGCATTTGAGGCTGTCTCAGCAGATCCATGACAAGTTCATCCACTCAAAGTTCTTGCTAGAATACAGGTATATAAAGTTCCCACTCAAATACACACCTGAGAGAGTGGCTTTTTGCTAGCGCAGTTGATCCCACCAACAAAAACTATGTTGGGCATGATGGGTCTTGGGAAATTAAACACAAAGTCACTTCTGAGAATCCAGACAGACCCAAAACTCATGAGATCCCGAACAGTCATGTCTTTCTGAAGGATTTCCGAGGCAAGCAGCCCGTATGGGGAATAAACCATATCGCACAGCAAACTCTCTGACAAGGTGATGAACATGTTCTTCACCCGCTGCAGGAAGGTCATGTGATCTGAGTTAAAGGACAGATACCTGGGCACGTAGGATGGTGGACTGGGGCTCTGGGTACCCTGAAAGTCCAGGCTGCATGGCAGTCCATTCAAGAAGAACACGGCAGGCACAGACAGGTACTGGGCCACGATGGGGCCGCAGGGAAGGAAAGGGTCTGTCAACACGGCATCGAAGCTACTTGCCGTCAGGGAGGCCATCAGCTCCTTGTTGTGCAGTAAGTGGGAGCAGGCGGATAAGAGCAGAGCCGAGTCCTTTTTGATTTTCTGGTAGGTTTTGATCACGCGCTTCAGGAAAGGATCATCCTCAAAAACAGTACGCCCGAGGCTGATAAAAGTCTCTTCCAAGTCCTCCCTTCGGAATGGCACAGGGTACCTCTTCAAGGTGTAAAATGCTTCCTCTTTAATGTATATGGAGGCATCAGGTGCCAGGACCACTATGTCATGTCCCTTCTGCTGCAGTGGCTGGAGGGGTCTGACCAAACTCAGCCAGTGGCTGCCATCTACCGGGACCACCAGCAGCTTCCCACCCTGGGACACGGAGGGGCCGAGTGCGCACAGCAGCAGGAGCAGGATGACTGGGCGATCCCCCTGGGACCCTGCTGTCATGCTTGCTCTGCTGTTGCTACCGAGACAGCCACCTGCCGGAGGTCTGCCCCCTCTCACTTACATAACTCAGGAACCAAACTAAACACCAAGTTAGTGTTTGCTTGTGTCACGTGACCATAGCTGTCAGTCAGCTACAGACTGCTGGGCGTTTACTTTTAGAGATAAAGAGGGCAGGACTTTCTAGGTCTCGCCACAGGCAACAGTTTGTCTGGAAGCCCCTAAGCACGCGAATTCTTTTTTTATCTTTTCAATTGAACTATACCATACTGTGTTAGTTTCAGGTGTAGAAGGAAGTGATTCAGGCATATGCATGCTCACGCTTCTGCACTCTTAAGCTCCCTCCCCACCCTCCCCTGCCCAGGAGTTCACCAAGATCAAGATTCTAGGTGAGAAGAAAAAAGGTGGCAAGGGTTTGGCTCATAGGTGTGTGCTTATCTGTCATTCTGAAATTCATAGTCCAATTTAAACAATAAGGGCAGTCGTTCTTCTAAAGTCTCAATGTCACAAGCGTTCATCTGTAGATTACATAGAGCAAAGGGGCTGTAAAAACACATAGTCACCACGTTAATGATTTTATGACTTTACTGCATCAGGCAGAGCCTCAGAACTTTTTGAGGCCGCTGTGCACTTGAATGGTTTAAGAGTGTGACTCTGTCCAAGACCAGAAATTGTTCTTTACCAAAATGAATAGCAGGCAGTCCACACCCACTCTCAAAAATTATGACCAAGAACCATGACTAAGCAATCCAATAAAACTCCTTCCCTGCAGCCTGTGGAGACCTGACCCTCAGAATCCACTGTGAATTCCCCCACTCATCAAAGATTTATGGCAAGTGTTGGCCCTCCCAGCATGATGCGAAGAGCCAGGGCCCGAAATCCAAGTTAGACACGGTCTGTGCCTGTCAAGAGGGCTCTGGCAGACAAACAACAAGGCAATTACAGGGCAGGCTGAGATGTGCTGGGGTCGGGGAGCGTGGGTAGCCAAGGAAACCGAGCAGGGCAGTGATGTAGTCTTGCTCTGGTGTCTACTAAAGAGTGGGGTGTCTGCAAGAGCGTTCCTAGACTCCCTGGAAGGTGATTTCTTTTAAAGCTGAAGCCATGCTGAAGTGAAAAAACTCACCCTCCCAACTACTCTTAGCTCTTTTGATGGAATCAAACTGGAGCTGCTTGTTACTAAACTGAAAAGGGCTACATAATCAAGTCCACTCCCTCTGGATAATCTGTGGGGCCCTCCAGGAGAAACAAAGTCACCTTCCTTGACTTTCCATAGCATTTTGCTTTATTCTGCCTTGTCACTGTCGCCATTTACTCAGTCAGTCGTGTCCAATTCTTTTGCGACCCCGTGGACTGTAGCCTGCCAGGCTCCTCTGTCCATGAGATTTCCCAGGCAAGAAAACCAGAGTGGGTTGACATTTCTTTCTCTGGGAGAGCTTCCCAACCCAAGGATCGAACCCACGTCTCCTGCATTGACAGGTGGACTTTTTTTTTTTTTTAACCATCGAGCCTCCAGGGAAGCCCCCATTCTGCCTTGTATCCTTCAGCAATTTGCCTGAGTTCCCTACTAGACTCCCTCTCTGCCTCTATCTCTACCTATCCACGGCTTTGCAGACAGTAAGACTCAGTAAATGTTTCTGTTTGGATGTGATGCCCCTTCTCCCTTTGCTCTAGGCCCTCTATTCAACCCAGCAAGTGCCAAATCTGGATCATTCTACCACTGGTTCTCAGACCCAGCTGCCATGGTTTTGTTTCTAGGCTTCAACCTCCAAGGCTCTTAGTCCCTACCTCTCTCTTTGGATTCCCTGCATCGGCCATCCATTGCACAGTCGCAGCCGCCACCATCCCTAAAACCTTGGTCAGCACATTGCTAGGGTCCAGAATAAATGCAGACTCCACAGCTTTGCCTTCAAAACTCCCTGGAATGGACTCCATTTCATTCCACTTCTCTAGCCTTTCTGCTTAACTGCTCTCTCTGCCCCTTTCCTTCCTGCCATTCTGAATCACTTAACCTACCCCAAACACACCTTGTACTTTTCCATATTGCTTTGTTCACAGTGGACTCTATTACCAATCTCTACTTTCTACTATTGTTTATTGCATGCTTCCCAAGTGCCAGGTTGGCTTGAGTTTCTCAAGGTGATATGGAATCAGCAGTTTGTTCTGGTGAAAAGGTGAACCCTTTTGGATCTATTACCTTTTATGATGAAATATTGAGTTCATTGGTTAATCATTTCCTCTTAGAACTAAGTGAACTTTATTGGTGTTGCCTCACCATTTATCAAGGAAATTAATATAGTGTCATAGAAAGAAAAAGGAGGGAGTGGAAAAGTCAAATGTCAAAAAGAAAAGCATGGTGATACAGCAGTTTTAGCAGAAATAATCACGAAATCCCAAGTTTACATGCAGCACTTAAACATGCCAGCAGTTTTCATCATTTTGATATACTGGGTCAGGAGTTAACAGACTATGAGCCAGAGCACCCTGGGGATCCCCAAAAAATCTTCAGAGAATTTTTCAAAGTTAAAATTGTTTCTAAGATAATGATATTTGACTTTTGAATACACTGGAGTTTCCCAGTGGCTACATGACACGTGATATAGCAATACATTGAATGCAGAAGCAGATATAAAAGTCGAGCTCTTCTGTTAATCCAGAGAGATGTTAAAAAAAAATAGAAAATAATGGCACTGTTTGTTAATGTTTTGAAAAAGTTATTTTCCATAAATATATGATTTATATTAGCATGTAATGGGTTTATCGTTATTAAATTGACCTTGTTTTAATTTTTGCTGGAGCAAGTACTGATAGATATAACTCACATAAACAAAAGCAAAAGGGTCCTGAGGAAAAAAAGTTGGAGAAATGCTGTTCTAGACAAATGGTAAGAGTGTTTGTTTCTCAGACAAGGATCAGACTAAACTTACTCTGATTACTCTACTCTACCCCCAACTTAGATATATCAATAACCTCAGAAATGCAGATGACACCACCCTCATCTCAGGAAGCGAAGAGGACCAAAGAGCCTCTTGATGAAGGTGAGTGAAAGAGGAGAGTGAAAAAGGTAACTTAAAACTCAACAGTCAAAAAACAAAGATCAAGGC
Source organism: Bison bison bison (assembly GCF_000754665.1). NCBI lineage: Eukaryota > Metazoa > Chordata > Mammalia > Artiodactyla > Bovidae > Bison > Bison bison. The sequence goes on along the minus strand of NW_011494730.1, from coordinate 4,642,707 downwards.
AGAGATCCCATCACCTCAAGGCAAATAGATGGGGAAACAATGGAAACAGTGAGAGACTTTATTTTCTTGGGCTCCAAAATCTCTGCAGATGGTGACTACAACCATGAAATGAAAAGATGCTTGCTCCTTGGAAGAAAAGTTATGATCAGAGACAGCATATTAAAAAGCAGAGACATTACTTTGCCAACAGAAGTCCATCTAGTCAAAGCTATGATTTTTCCAGTAGTCATGTATGGATGCGAAAGCTGGACTATAAAGAAAACTGAGCACCAAAGAATTGATGCTTTTGAACTGTGGTGTTGGATAAGACTCTTGAGAGTCCCTTGGAATGCAAGAAGATCCAAGCAGTCCATCCTAAAGGAGATCAGTCCTTAATATTCATTGGAAGGACTGATGCTGACAGAAGCTCCAATACTTTGGCCACCTGATGCAAACTTATTGGGAAAGACCCTGATGCTGGGAAAGACAGCAGGCAGAAGAAGGAGAGGATAAAGGATGAGATGGTTGGATGGCAATGGACATGAGTTTGAGCAAACTCTGGGGGATGGTGAAGGACAGGAAAGCCTGGCTGCAGTCCACGGAGTTGCAACGAGTTGGACACGACTGAGCGACTGAACAACAGGACAACACCCCTCACCTCCAGCCAAGCGGAAGCCTGATGTCAAGCCTACTTTAAGAAAATGACTTTCTTTCTTGATCCAAGACCTTGATTTCCTGACCAGAGATGGAACCAGTGCTCCCTGCATTGAGAGAACAGGGTCATAACCACAGGACCATCAGAGAGATACCTGTGAGAACTATCTGCTAAGGTAGTCAGAGCCACATCTCCCCGTTTGGTGATAGGTCCGTCTAGTCAAGGCTTTGGTTTTTCCAGTGGTCATGTATGGATGTGAGAGTTGAGCTGTGAAGAAAGCTGAGTGCCGAAGAATTGATGCTTTTGAACTATGGTGTTGGAGAAGACTCTTGAGAGGCCCCTGGACTGCAAGGAGATCCAACCAGTCCATTCTGAAGGAGATCAGCCCTGGGATTTCTTTGGAAGGAATGATGCTAAAGCTGAAACTCCAGTACTTTGGCCACCTCATGCGAAGAGTTGACTCATTGGAAAACACCCTGATGCTGGGAGGGATTGGGGGAGGGAGGAGAAGGGGACGACAGAGGATGAGATGGCTGGATGGCATCACTGACTCGATGGACATGAGTCTGAGTGAACTCCGGGAGTTGGTGATGGACGGGGAGGCCTGGCGTGTTTCGGTTCATGGGGTCGCAGGGAGTCGGACACGACTGAGCAACTGATCTGATCTCATCTGAAAGACATGAGACACTAACTGTTCATTTCGAGCAAACTTAATCGAAACATCTTTAACCAAGTAGTCTATAACTCTGATTCCCAGAACATAACTATAAACTTGAACTGCTGCTGCTGCTAAGTCACTTCAGTCGTGTCTGACTCTGTGCGACCCCACAGACGGCAGTCCGCCAGGATCCTCTGTCCCTGGGATTCTCCAGGCAAGAACACTGGAGTGGGTTGCCATTTCCTTCTCCAATGCGTGAAAGTGAAAAGTGAAAGGGAAGTCGCTCGGTCGGGTCCGACTCTTTGCGACCCCATGGACTGCAGCCTACCAGGCTCCTCCGTCCATGGGATTTTCCAGGCAAGAGTGCTGGAGTGGGGTGCCATTGCCTTGAAAC
>NW_011494730.1:4632401-4640921 GCF_000754665.1 Bison bison bison | reverse complement strand
TTTCTGGAACTTGGCCCACTTAGAATATTGTTTCCTGATCCTTCTAATAAGCTAAAACCCCAGAGGCACATAACAATTAAAAGAAGAGACCAGAGGTGTTCATTTGGAACATGTACATCATGTATAAAATCTAATTGTTCTTTTTCATGACTGCCATATTGCTAATATTGCCCAATTAGAAATGGAAAACTGCCACATAATTTAATCTGCACAAGATTCTTACCTTTATGCAACAAGAAGAGAATAAATTAAGAAGTTTTGATTTCTGCTTTTTTCTCCCCTAAAAGAAGTTAAAACTTTAAAGCCATTAAGAGATTTCAAGTTCACATTGAATTCCGCTGGGCTAAGAGATACGGGAGATCATGAGTAGGCATTCACGCATCCATTACAGGGACATTCAGGCAGGATTAAATTAGGTTGTTTGGTTTTCATGGTCCCCACAGGGTTTTGTTCTGTTTAGCATCATCAGGCAAGGAACTTATTATAACTTGGCAAGTTCAGTCTATTGTCAAAATATTATTCCCCTGAGGTCTCAATACTAGCCAGGCAGCCTCCCCATCACCCTAGCCAAGTAAAAGACTGGGAGCCCACCCCACCTCTCTCCCCCAGTATATTCCTTTTAAGAAACCCTAGCCATGTATACTGGATGGATATGTTCTGGATGGACACCGCTTGAACTGGGCAGGCCTGTACATCCTCTAACTTTGTAGATCAACACCAATAAAAAATGAGGAATGGCAAAAAAAATAAATAAATAAATAAGAAAATGACTTTCTTTCTTGATCCAAGACCTTGATTTCCTGACCAGAGATGGAACCAGTGCTCCCTGCATTGAGAGAACAGGGTCATAACCACAGGACCATCAGAGAGATACCTGTGAGAACTATCTGCTAAGGTAGTCAGAGCCACATCTCCCCGTTTGGTGATAACCGCTCAGTGGAGGTCGGGTGGGCGGAACAAATGAGTGGGCGGGGCCTCTGCGGCTGCGTGAAACCGGTCACAGAGCACCGCGTGAGCAATGCATTCTGGGCTCGCCCAATGAGACGCGGCATCATCACAAGGGGCGCCCACTCTGGGCAGCCTGGCCTGGTGGGCACTCGGGTCCGCGCCCCGGGGGCTGCCAGCCAGCACCTGTCCTTGGCCCGCGGGGCCGTTCCCGGCCTTCCAATATGGTAGACTACTACGAGGTGCTGGGCGTGCCCCGCCAGGCCTCGTCGGAAGCCATCAAGAAGGCGTACCGCAAACTGGCGCTCAAGTGGCACCCGGACAAAAACCCCGAGAACAAGGAGGAGGCGGAGAGGCGATTCAAACAAGTGGCCCAGGCCTACGAGGTGTTGTCCGACGCCAAGAAAAGAGACGTGTACGACCGCTACGGCGAGGCGGGAGTGGAGGGCGGCGGCGGTGGCCGCGCCGGCGGCGGCAGGCCATTCGAGGACCCCTTCGAGTGCATCTTCACCTTCCGGGACCCGGCCGACGTCTTCAGAGAGTTTTTCGGCAGCCGGGACCCATTTTCGTTTGACTTCTTTGGAGACCCGCTGGAGAACTTTGTGGGGGGTCGGAGGAGATCCCGGGGAAGCCGAAGCAGGGGGTCCGCGTCGCTCTTCTCCGCCTTCAGTGAATTTCCACCATTTGGAAGTGGTTTTTCTCCTTTTGATACAGGGTTTACCTCATTTGGTTCTATTGGGAATGGGGGCCTCTCTTCCGTCTCCATGTCCCGTGGTAGTGGGGGGACGGGCAACTTTAAATCCATGTCGACTTCCACCGAAATCATGAACGGCAAAATGATCACCACCAAGAGAATCGTGGAGAATGGCCAAGAAAGGATAGAAGTGGAAGAAGATGGGGAGCTGAAGTCCCTGATAATAAATGGCAAAGAGCAGTTGTTAAGCACTGACACCAAGTGATCCTGGTCCACGTTGAACTTAGAGCACAACTTGAGGAATAGCAGGGCGTTTTTTTTTTTTTTTAAGATTGCAAGCGAGCTCTACTTGCAAAACAACTGTACTCAAGAATTTATGAACAGTTCGTGCCAACGCCCATTTGTTGCTGCTGTTGGGCCACAGAATAGGACCTCTGTTTTTCTTTAAAACTGTTGTAAATATCTGTATGCACTTTGCTATTTATTAAACATAACCCCAGGGCAGACGCTGCTTATTTCGTGTTACTGAGACGGAATGTTCACCAGGGCACCTTCAACCTGGCCTTTCTACTTTATTTGCAATGTGAACCTAGTGGTTTGCTCTGATGTTAATGTTGCCAAGATAAATCAGTTTACTTCCATTTTTTAGCACAAAGTAGTAAGAGATATGAATATATTAATACTTTTGGTTTAAAGAATGGCATTTAGTTCCACATATTGCTGGTGACACAGTGAGAGTTAACTGTTTAAATAAAACATTAAGCCTAGGCTTTTTAAAAACAGTTAAACCTGGTTTCCCTGGTGGCTCAGAGGTAAAGCGTCTGCCTGCAGTCCAGGAGACCCAGGTTTGATCCCTGGGTCGGGAAGATCCCCTGGAGAAGGAAATGGCAACCCACTCCAGTACTCTTGCCTGGAAAATCCCATGGACGGAGAAGCCTGGTGGGCTACAGTCCATGGGGTCCCAAAGAGTCGGACATGACTGAGTGACGTCACTTAAGCCTGGTAAAGGTAATGTATTTAGTTTCTCATGCCTGCGCTAACAATTTACAATTTACCACAAATTCAGTGACTTGGAACAATGTGTATTTATTCTCTTAACGATCTGGAGGTCAGAAATCTGAAGTTGGTTTTGTAGGAATGAAGTCACTACTAACAGGGAACACAGATGGGCGGGCTGTAGTCCAAATAGTTGCAGAATCTAATATAGCTGAGCGACTACACACACACACACATACACATTCTCTCTCTCCGCACCCCCCCAACTCATTCTCCCTTCAGTGCTATGCTAAGTCACTTCAGTCGTGTCCGACTCTGTGCAACCCCATAGACGGCAGCCCACCAGGCTCCCCCGTCCCTGGGATTCTCCAGGCAAGAACACTGGAGTGGGCTGCCACATTTCCTTCTCCAATTTCCTTCTCCCTTCAAAGGCTAGGGCGAAACACTTAAGTGAATTCCTCACAGTTATACAATTGATTATGAGCAGCCTCAGGACAGTATTCAGATCGCTTGACTTAAGCAATAATGAAAAAAAAGAACAGTGGTGGTAATGACCAAAAACAATGAAAATCTCATTGCTAGCTTTTGATTGATTCTGCAACTATGACGGCTGGAAATGTAAAAAGCATTTCCGTAAGGCTAAACACAATTTTCCCATTGCCACATGCACAGTGTATCTCATCTCAGGTTGACAAAAGCCAGAAATTTTGGAAAGCTTTGAATAGTGGAAAGTTTGGAATATTGATTGAGTGGTGCAACATACACGAATCTGAGAGGTAGCTTTCTGTTGGCACATTTTCTGCCCTCAAAACCTTTTTGGGCATAGTTGCTTTAGGATATTCCATTACAAAGTATGCGACCCCCATCCATTGCTGCTGCTGCTAAGTCGCTTCAGTCGTGTCCGACTCTGTGTGATCCCATATACGGCAGCCCACCAGGCTCCGCAGTCCCTGAGATTCTCCAGGCAAGAACACTGGAGTGGGTTGCCATTTCCTTCTCCAATGCATGAAAGTGAAAAGTGAAAGGGAAGTCACTTGGTTGTGTTCGACTCTTAGAGACCCCATGGACTGCAGCCCACCAGGCTCCTCCGTCCATGGGGTTTTCCAGGCAAGAGTACTGGAGTGGGGTGCCATTGCCCCCACCCATTGGTCATCTCCAAAGACAGGTTTGCATAAGGCATGAGAGTGAAAAGATATCTGAACTGGACAGGCTAAAAATGCAGCTTGTTCTCTCATCTGAAATTATAATCACTCTTATTTGTGAGTCTACCACCTAGGGTACGGGTCTTGATTATACTGTATCTTCATCTCTCCTACACATCTCATTGTGGTTCCCTCTTTATATCTTTAATTATAGACTTGTCTTTTCTGCTAGTTTTCAGGCCTTTCACATCAGTATTCTATAAATGGTAATACTGGTGTTTCCTGGTATCAGCTGGTAAAAAATCTGCCTGCAGTGCAGTGGACCCCGGTTCCATTCCTGGGTCGGTAGCTCAGCTGGTAAAAAAAATCCACCTGCAATACAGGAGACCCCAGTTCAATTCCTGGGCCAGGAAGATCCCCTGGAGAAGGGATAGGTTATCCACTCCAGTATTCTTGGGCTTCCCTGATGGCTCAGATGGTAAAGAATCCACTTGCAATGCGGGAGACCTGGGTTTGATCCCTGGGTTGGGAAGATCCCGTGGAGGAGGGCATGGCAACCCACTCCAGTATTCTTGCCTGGAGAATCTGCATGGACAGAGGAGACTGGCGGGCTACAGTCCATGGAATCACAAAGAATTGGACATGACTGAATAACTACAGCATGGGAGGATGTGAATTCGAGTTCTTCCTTCAACATATTGGCCACTGCCCTCAATATAAAATTAATGAGATGTTTCACATTAAGTCTTCAAATCATGCTATGTATTTTACACTTACACCTATGTCAGTTTGGACTATCCTCATTTTAAGTGCCCAGTAGTCATATGTAGTTAGTGGCTACTTCATCAGATAACAAATGATCAATGTTTGTAAATGTTCCATTAATCCATCTAAAAATGCATATTTTCAATTTTCTAATTAAAAAGCTCAACACACTTAATTCTGAAAGTGATGTCTTAAAATATTTCCCCATTTAACTGAATTTTGCTCAATTTACATTTGAAATATTTAATAGTTTTTACTTTAAACATATAGCTGCTGAATTGGCACACATAGGTTTGACTGTTTCCTCATAAAGTTTGCCTTTTAAAAATGTTTAATCATGATAAAATACCCCAACATAAGATTTAGCATCTTAGCCATTTTTTAAGTGTACAGTTTGGTAGTGTTAATTACAGTCATATTGTTGTGCAACCAGTCTCCAGAACTGTTCATCTTGAAAAGCTGAAACTGTATACCCCTTAACATCTCCACAGTTTCCCCCACTTCATAGTCCCTAGCAACCTCCATTTTACTTTCTGTCTCTATGAATTTGACTACTCTAGGTTCCTCATATTAGTGGAGTCATACAGTATGTGTCTTTTTGATACTGACTTATTTCACTCAGCATCATGTCCTCTAGGTTCATTCATGTGGTCATATATGTTGTCAGAATTTCCTTCATTTTTAAGGCTAAATAATATTCTGTTGTATAGATGGACCACATTTTGCTTATCTGTTCATCTGCCAATGGACATGGGTTTCTCTCACCTTCTGGCTGTTGTGAATAATGCTGCTATGATGGGTATACAAATATCTCTTCGAGATGCTCCTTTCAATTATTTTGGGTATATACCCAGAAGTGGAGTTGCTGGATCATCTGGTAATTCTATTTAGTTTTTTAAGGAATCTCCATACTGTTTTCCATAATGGCTGTACCATTTTACACTCCCACCAACAGCACTATGAGGGTTCCAGTGAAGGAACCCTGTGGTGAGGGATCTGAGCCCCATATCAGGTATCCCAGACCAGGGTTCTGCATCAGGAAGAAGAACTTCCAGAATATCTGGCTTTGAAGGTCAGTGGGGCTCACTTTTGGGAGAACCAGAGGGCTGTAGGAAATCGAGACTTTACTTTTCAAGGATTCACACAAAATCTCATACACTCTGGGGCCCAGAGCAAAAGCAGGAATCCACTAGTCTTGGAGAACCTTCCAGAGAGGCAGGAGGCAGCAGAGATCATCCTGGGGATGTGGACACTGACAGCAGCTCTTTGGAGCGCTCCATTCTCTCATGATGACACTGCGCTGGCAATGGCCATTTGGGGATCAACCCTCTAGCTTATTAGTACCAGGACCCAGCCCCACTCTCCTTGCTTATAGGCACCAGTACTATGATGCTTCAGGTCAAGCAGCTAGCCAAGTGGGGACAGAGGCCCACTTGCTAACAGGCCAGCTGCCTAAGACCCCCTGAGTTCTCAGCCACCCAGCACCTGGACCCATTCACCAGAGGGCCCAGGACCTGGACTCCTACCAGTGCACCAGCACTAGCCCAAGGACGCCTAGGGCCCAGGCCCCATCCTCCAGTGGGACAACACCAAATCCAGGACCCCCAGGCCCTGCAGCCAGAGACCCTGGGTCACAACTCCACCCACCAATGAGCCAGCACTAACCCTTGGATTACCTGGACCCTGACCCTATCCTCCAGCAAGCTGACACCAGATCATGGACCCCTGGGCCATTCAATCAGAGATTCCAGGACCCAGCTCCACCTACAAGTGGGCCAGCATTAGCCCCAAGACTCAACCCACCCACAAGCAGGCTGGTACAAGCCTCAGGACTCCCTGGGCCCTGGCTCCATGTACCAGCAGGCCAAAACAAGTTTTGTGACACTCCAGACTGAAAGGTTGTTGTTGAATCACGCGAATACACCGGGATTCTTGGCCCCCGGAGGAGAAGAATTCAATCCGGGGCCAGAGACGAGGCTTGATCGCTCAGAGCTTTTGTGTAGTAAAGTTTTATTAAAGTATAAAGGAGATAGAGAAAGCTTCTGACATAGGCGTCAGAAGGGGGCAGAAAGAGTACCCCCTTGCTAGTGTTAATAATGAGGTTATATAATCCAAAGAATGTCTGGAGGTTGTAAAGACCTCCTCTGACCTACTCCCATAATTTACATTTTAAGATAACACTGTCCTCAGGCAAGATACATCCTTGTAAAGACCAGGTATACTCCCATAATTAACATTTTAAAATAACAGAAGGTTGAATCCAAAGACTGTCCTTAGGCAGGATACATTATTGATATATAATCCTAAGGAATGTGGAGAAAGAAAAAAAGTTTGTCCTTTCTTCCTCCTTGAGAATTCCAGACCCCTCTCTCTTTGGGGACCCCTAGACTCCCTATCAACCTGCCTAGGAACTGACTCTCTCAAGACCCCACAGCCAACCCATCAGATTATAAGCTGACTTTGCAGCAGAAATTCTGCAGGCTGGAAGGAAATGGCATGATATATTTAAAGTGATGAAAAACAACCAGAAGTGCCCTACTTGACACACCTTTCATTCCGATTCAAAGGAGAGGTCAAAAGTTTTACAGACAAGCAAAACTCACAGTCTAGCACCATGAAACCAGGTTTACAAGAATTTTTAAAGAGTGTTCTCTAAGTGGAAAAGTAAAGGCCACAATTAGAAATATGAAAATTACAAAAGAAAAAATTTCTTTGGTAAAGATAAATATACAATAAAGGTAGTACATCAACCACATATAAGGCTAGCAGGAAGGTTAAAAGACAAAAGTGGTAAAATCATCCACAGTGAGTAGCTAAGGGATACACAAAACAAAAAGGTGTGAAATATGTCAAAAATAGTAAATGTGGAGAGAGTTTGAAAACAGAGTTGTTAAAATGCTTTTGAACTTCAAATATTAACAATTTAAAATAATCACATATATATAGAGACTGCTACCAAGAAACCACATGGTAACCACCAACCAAACATCTATAACACACAAAAAAATCCAAATTAGAAAGGAAGAAGTAAAACTGTCACTGTTTTCAGATGACATGACACTACACACAGAAAACCCTAAAGACGCCACTAAAAAAACTATTAGAACTCATTAATGAATTTGGTAAAGTTGCAGGATATACAATTATTAACAGAAATCTGTTGCATTTCTATATACTGACAATGAACTATCATAAGAGAAATTAAGGAAACAATCTATTTCCAGTAACATCAAAATAATAAAACACCTAGGAATAAATATAGGAAGATAAAAGACCTATACTGAGAAATTTATAAGGCACTGATAAAAGTAATTGAAGACAACACAAACAGATGGAAAGATGTACCATATTCATGGATTGGAATAGTTAATATTGTTAAAACGACTGTACTACTTAAGGCAATCTACAGATTTAATAAAATACTTAATACAAATGGCATTTTTCAAAGAACTGTTACATGTACATGGTGATTAAGCAAATAACAAAAGATGATGAGATAAAACATTTTAAAAACACAGGTTGGTAAGAATGTAAAGAAAAGGGAACTGTAGTGCACTGCTGGAGGCAGTGTAAATTGGCACACCCACAATGGAAAACCGTACAACTGCCGCATGGTGCAGCAACTCTACTCCCGAGTATTTACACAAAGAAGACAAAAACAGGAATTAGAAAATACATACGCACCCCGAGGTTCATCGCAGCACTATCTACAATAACCAAAAATATTGGCTATTGAATATTCAGTTCAGTTCAGTCACTCAGTCATGTCCGACTCTTTGCAACCCTATGAATTGCAGCACGCCAGGCCTCCCTGTCCATCACCAACTCCCAGAGTTCCCTCAGACTCATGTCCATCGAGTCAGTGATGCCATCCAGCCATCTCATCCTCTGTCGTCCCCTTCTCCTCCCTCCCCCAATCCCTCCCAGCATCAGGGTGTTTTCCAATGAGTCAACTCTTAGCATGAGGTGGCCAAAGTA
>NW_011494730.1:4598447-4631325 GCF_000754665.1 Bison bison bison | reverse complement strand
AAAACATATTAAGAAATTTTTAAAAATAGTGACTCACAAGAAACATTCTCTGATTATAATTCAAAATAATTAGAAAAAAATAAGGGAAAAATGACTGCAATAATCTTAATTATATGGGAATTAAGAAACAATCTTCTTTAAAATAAATAGAAGCCACTGACACAAAGAGCAAATCAAAAACATAAAGTAAAAAAAATGAGAGCAATTTATGCAAGATTCTAAGGGATTGAGAAAAATGTTTTATTTATGAATAAAGAAACTTCATTTCCTCATTATTAAGAAAACATAAAAGAACTTAATGCTTACCTAAGGAAATTAGAAAAGCAGCTATAAATTAAACCAAAGGAAACAAGGATGATACCATTAACAAAAACAATAAAACAACAAGCTACAATTAATGAAATAGTAAACAAAAAGAGTAAAACGAAAGAGCAAATCCAAAAGCTATTTCTTTGAGAAGACCAATAACGTAACTCAACATATCATAAATTATAAGAAGGAGAGGAACAAAAATATTAAAAATTTAAACTTTAATCTTTCATATTTTGATGAAAATTTCCATAAACATTTAAAGGAGTCACATCTAAGGGTAAACCAAATCAAATAAATGAGAATGACAAAAATTTCAAAATAAAAATTTAACGGAACAAAAATGATAACTCTTGAGAATTACAGGGTAAATGTTCTTACATGTACCAAATAAATTGGCACAAACATATCTAAATGCTTCCAGATGACATAACTTGTCATGCTGGGCACCCTTTAATAATGATACTAGATACTATTTGCATGTTCACAGTGACAACATTAAGGTCAGAATGGTTAGGTCTGCCACCCATGGACATTCAACTACAAAAATGAGAGTGAAGATGTGAGCAAATGCTGCTAACTCTAGAGAATATATTCACACCGAAAAACTAAAAGGAAAACAGCAGCATTTACTTTTCAAACTCTTCCCTCATTTTCACTATTTACAAATCTAATAGATACATACATATTTTATAATTGAACAAATGCATTGCACGAAAAAAGAAGAAAACAAAGTAGAATAAATCTTTTGTGGTGTGGGCAAAAAAAAAAGAAAACTGAAGTTAGAGTCCTGTGCAATAATGAATGCATTCATATAAAGAGATATAAAAATATGACTACAAAAACTCTAAGTGATCTAAAGTCATGGAAATTAATATAAATCCAGTATATGTCATATAAATGGGCAAAAAAAAAAGAGGGCTAACTAAGTAGATTAAAAAACAAATCCTGCTCCAAGAGTCCTATTTTGATTAAACCCAAATATTCAGGGTTAACATAGGAAGACTCTGAAACCATGAAGAAAGTGGTAGTTTCCATCATGGAAATTTGGGGTGCAGTGACCAGGGCTGGGGTAGGTGTGGTGATGCGGTCAAACCCTTCCTCTTTGAGACTCAGTTCTCAACCTCACTGCCTTCCTCCCATCCACTGTGTTCAAAGACTCAGATCGACCTCCTCTCCAGCCCCCACCACCAGCCTTTGATGACTTCAGCGTCCCGTGAAGGAGAACTACCTGACATGGAATCCAACTGTGCACATCCCCACATTTTACTCCAGACCCCAACTCCTGGTCAAAAGACTTCCGGTCAGCACAGCTCCATCTCTGAGGAGCTGGACTCAGCTATTTCTTTCTCTGATCACAGAGACCGCAACTTCTCTCTCTGGTATGGTCTCACTTCCACTTGATTTATTCAGTCCCTCTGAAACTTCTGCTTCCTTTCGGGATCTAGGTCTCCTGTGACCACACCTCAGCGGCTTCCAAGCCAAAACCCATTAAAACGATCAGGTCAACCAATGCAATCTGTCAGTTCTTCCTTTTGAAGTGGAGTCAGACCCCATGGTCCTTACTGGCCATGTCCTCTGTCTACCTTTTGTCTGTGGAAAAACCTTTAGTCAAAGAATGAGTATAGTCAGAGAAATGAGAAAATGCAAAAACAAAGGAAAACAGTCCAACAAAACTAAATAGTCAGTAAGCAAAGTCAAGGACTTTTAGATATAGATAGATAGATATAGATATGCTATAGATAATGCTCTGAGCCATATCCCATGAGCTGTCATAGATACTGAAACCCCCATGAGGTGGAAGAAGTTAACTCCATGGTGACCAGACTGTAGCCACGACATAGAAGCTGCCACTATTCTGAGAACTGGCCTCAAGAAAATGGGAACAAACCGGCCCTGGGACAGATTAACTGTACTGAAAGCAATCAAAATGATGGTGGTCAGACCACTGATTTTGAGATGACTGTCAGAGCTGACTGTGCTGTTTCTACACAGAGCCCCCTTCCCTCTGTCAATAAAAGCTCTTGCCCCTGATTGTCCAAGGAGGGAATAAGTGTTTGGACAGGACTCGCCTCTCTGCATCCCCATCCCAGGAACATTCATCCAAGCAAACTTTCACATCCACCAGTCTTGCTTCTTTATTGTCTTTTGAGCCGCAAGCAACCAGACTCCACTTTGCTTATACGTCTATTGAACACCCTCGGGCAAAATCCCCTGAAGGATAAATTCACAGCTCAAGTTCCTGCTCCTACTCCGCTGGAGAAAACCACACAATAGTTAAACCGATGCCTTTACAAAAGGGCAATCATGGTGGAATCACACCACTGCCTGTGGATCCTATCACACACCCTCAACCCTGTCTCCCACTCCTCTCAGAGATCATTGGAAGCCTTTACTGCCCTCCTGGAGGCACGTTAACAATGCATCTCACCACAGATGGTGAGCAGGAGAATGAGAAGGGGAAATCATCAGAAAGACCAGTACATAACAAAACACCCTGAACTATTATTGTTTTTTAAAAAATAAAACGTGCTCCACTGGGAACACTGATTGAACAAAAGCAGCAGTACACACCTGAGATAAAGGTTTCTTGTTGGCACAGTTGATGCCCCCAATGAACACCATGTTGGGCATGATCGGCCGCGGGTAGTCCATCACAAAGTCTCCTCTGAACAGCCACACCGATCCAGAGGCAAGAATCTCCACCAATGACACCTCTCTCTGAAGAAGCTCAGAGGCCATACGTTCATAAGGAGTGAGAGAAACCTGGCAAATGTACTTCAAGCCCAAAGGGTAGAGCATGTTCTTGACCCTTTGGAAGAATGTCATGCGGTCTGAATTCATTGTTAACAACCTAGGAATGTATGAGAAAGGGTTTGGGCATGCTGTGCTCTCAACATCTAAGTCACAGGGAAGGAAACGCAAGAAAAACACAGCAGGAATGGACAGGTACTTAGCCAGCACTGCCCCGCAGGGGTAAACAGGGTCCGTTAAAACCACATCAAAGGAACTGGCATTCAGGTCTCTGATCAGGTCCTTGTTATACAATAGTGCCTCACAAGACCTTGCAAAGAACAAAGACACATTTTTCAATGTTGCTATAGTTTCCAAAAACCATGTTAGAAAACGTGCTCTTTCAAAAAACTCATCAGGACGGCCCTTCATGATGGAATCAAACTCGTCCCGGGTGTACGGAATGGCGTAGGTTTTCATGGTGAAAAAGTCGTCTGCCTTGATATGCAGGTTCACCTCCGGAGCAACGACCACTGCCTGGTGACCTCTGGCGTGGAGCTCCCGCACAGCCTCCCGCATGCTGAGCCAGTGGCTGCCCTCCATGGGGACCACCAGCACCTTCCCAGCCTCAGCCCATCGCCCGACGCACAGACAGAGCAGGAGTCCAGCCAGCACCTGCCGCCGAAGCTGCAGTCCCAGGGCCATCTCCGCACAAACCAGAAGCTACTGAGTCTCTGGTTGGGCTGTGCCACTTATATGTGTTCCCTTATCTTTATTTTATCATCAAGTCACTTAAGCAAAATGGCATGTCATTGGAAGGCAAGGATTGATGATTACACCATATATTACAGGATACGTCTATGCCTGTGTCTTATCACCTCTGCTTTCACCCGGAAAGAACACTCCCCCTTATCTTGGAAAAACTCCTCTGACTCTGCTGCTCCCTCTGGGGAACATTCTAGTTCACTCTCTTGTTCTTCATCTAAGACCCATAGCAAGACTGTGCCTGTCCTTTCCCTTGGTCACCTCCTACCTCTCTGCTAACTGTGTTGTCTGGGGCTGGACTGAACGCTGAGGAGTCACCTCTGCCCCAGTCCCCATCCAGAACCTCTTCTGGATGTGACCTTATCTGAGAACTCTTGAATATCTTTCCCCGCCCATTCATGGGTGAACACAGAACACATCCAGGGAAACATATAACATTGCTAAGACAGCTTTCTCTCAGCCAAAAGGGGATGGTGGCTCTCTGGTTTGTTCCTGTTCCACACTGGACACCTCTTGTACTGTTGAGGAGACAGTCATTGGAGCAGCCATCAGATATGGAAACATCTGAGAAGATCTTTGATGGAGACAGCAGAAGGATTGGTTAAGAATTCTTTATCTGTCATATGGAATACATGTTGCTGTTACCTAAAGCATTGGTTTTTCCAGTAGTCATGTTCAGATGTGAGAGTGGACCATAAAGAAGGCTGAGCACCAAAGAGTTGATGCTTTCTAACTGTGGTGCTGGAGAAGACTCTTGAGAGTCCCTTGGACTGCAAAGAGATCAAACCAGTCCATCCTAAAGGAAATCAACCCTGAATATTCATTGGAAGGACTGATGCTGAAGTTGAAACTCCAAGACTTTGGCCAGCTGATGTGAACAGCCAACTCATTGGAAAAGACTCTGATTCTGGGAAGGATAGAGGGGAAGAGGAGAAGGAGGTGACAAAGGATGAGATGGTTGGAAGACATCACTGACTCAATGGACATGTGTTTGCGCAAACTGCAGAAGATAGTGAAGGACAAAGAAGCCTGCCATGCTGCAGTTCATGAGGTCACAAAGAGTTGGACAATACTTGGCAACTGAAGAAGAAGAACAACAAAGCATCAGTGGGCAAGCAGACCTTAGTAATGATACAGCAGGGTTCAAAGGGTGCCGGCCCCCAAGGTCTGGTCACCCTGGGATAGGAGGGTTTCCCCTGGCTTCAGAACAGGCTCTCTGAACTCCTCTTCTGATGCTGAAGGGGCCAGTTTTCCACTACAGTGTTTAGGGACTGAAGTGGACATTAACCTGGGCCTTCATTACACCTTACAGCTTATGTTCAGATAACAGATATCCATCTCTATATATAAAATAGATAAATAGCAAGTTCCTACTGTATATCACGGGAAGTTATTCAATACCTTGTAATAATCTATAATGGAAAAGAATCTGAAAAAGAATACATATCTGAATCACTTTACTGAACAACAGAGACTAACACAAGATTGCAAATTAATTATGCTTCAGGTTAAAAGAAGGAACAGAACTAGAGGCATCATGCTTCCTGGTTTCAAACTGTACTACAAAGTAAAGTGATCAAAACAGTATGGTACCGATGCTAAAACAGACACAGAGTCAACGGAACAGAATATAGAGGAGAGATAACTCCACACTTATACAGGCAATTAATCCGTGACAAAGCATGTAAGACAATACAGTGGGAAAAGACATTCTCTTGAATACATGTGTTGGGAAAATTTGACAGCTACATGCCAAAGAATCAAACTGGATTAATCTCTCATGCCATGAGCAAAAACAAATTCAAAGTAGAGTAAAGACTTAAATGTAAGACCTAAAATCATAAAATTTCTAGTAGAAAACATAGGCAGTATGCTCTTTAACTTTGATATTAGTAATACATATTTTGGGAGGATATGACTCCTCAGACAAGAGAAATAAAAGTAAAATAAACAAATGGACTTTATCAAACTAAAATCTTTTGATCAGCAAAGAAAATTACAAGCAAAAGGGAAAGGCCACTTACCGAATGGAAGAAGATATTTGCAAATGATATATCTAATAATAGGCTAATATCCAAAGTACACAAAGAATTCATACAAGTCAACAACAACAAAATATGATTAAAAATGGGCAGAAGACTCAAACACACATTTTTCCAGAGAAGACATGCAGAAGGCCAACAGGCACATAAAAACATGCTTACCATCACTAATCATAAGAGAAATACAGACCAAATCATAAAGAACTATTGCCTCACACCTGTCAAAATGAGTATTATCAAAAAGACAATAAATAACAAGTGCTGGCAAGAATGTAGGAAAAAGGGAACTCTAGGGCATCGTTGGTGTCAATGTAAACTGGGAGAGCCACTACGGAAAACACTACGAAGATTCTCAAAAAGGTAAAAATAGGACTACCATATGATCCAGAAATTCTACTCCTGGGTATTCCTACAAAGAAATGGAAAGCACTAATTAGAAAAGCTATATACACCCCTGTGTTTGTTGTATTGCTGTTTGCAATAGCCAAGACATATTGGCTATTGAATATTACTCAGCCATAAGAAAGAAAGAAATCTTATCACTTGCAACAACATTGATGCACCTAGAGGGTATTATGCTAGTGAAGTAAGAGAAAGACAAATGCTGTATGATTTCACTTACATGTGGGAAAAAAGACAAAGCAAATGAACAAGCATGACAAAACAAATGGACTCATCGATACAGAGAGCAAAGAAGCAGCTGACAGAGGGGTGGGGAGGGGAAAGGAGAGAGAAGGGTAAGGGGGGTGAAAATGCAAACTGCCTTGTGGTATATGCACAATGGAATATTACACAGCCATAGAAAAGGACACATTTGAGTCAGCCCTAATGAGGTAGATGAACCCAGAGCCTGTTATACAGAGTGAAGAGGTCAGAAAGAGAAAAACAAATATATATTAATGCATATATTGGAGAAGGACATGGTAACCCGCTCCAGTATTCTTGCCCAGAGAATTCCACGGACAGAGGAACCTGGTGAGCTACAGTCCATGGAGTCACAAAGAGTGAGACATGACTGACTGCCACTTTCTTTCAATGCATGTACATGGCATCTAGAAAGCCGGTACTGATGAGCCTATCTGCAGGGCAGTGATGGAGACGCAGACACAGAGAACAGACTTGTGGACACAGTGAGGGAAGGAGAGGGGCCTGAATTGAGAGAGTAGCAGGGAAACATATAAATTACCATATGTGAAATACATAGCCAGTGGAACTTTGCTGTATGATGCAGGGAGCTCAAATCAGGCACAACCCAGAGGGGTGACAACCTAGAGGGGTGGGGTGGTGTGGGAGATGGGGAGGGGTTCAGAAGAGAGGAGTCATACGTATACCTATGGCTGATTCATGTTGATGTATGGCAGAAACCAACACAATTTTGTAAAGCAATTATTCTCAAATTAAAAAGTTTTTTAAAGGATCCAAACTTCCAGTTGCAAAATAAATGTCACAGGTATGAAATAAGAGTGTATGAAATAGAGTCAAAAGTTATGTAATACCTTTCTACTGTGAATATCATAACTGGGTTTATCATGGTGATTCTTTTGACGGGTATGGAAGTACTGAATCACTATGTTGTCTAACAGAACTAACATAGCACTGTGGTCAATTATATTTCAAAAATCAACAAATGCATAGAAATGGAAATCAAATTTGTGGCTACCAGAGGCAGAGAGCAGGGGCAAAGGGGAGTTGGATGAAGGCAGTCTAAGCGGACAAGCTTCAATTATGAGAGAAACAAGGACAGGGGTGTAATGTATAACATGATAGATATATTTAACACTGTTGTATGTTACATATGAACATCATTAAGAGAATATTCTAATAATTCTCATCACAAGGTAAAAGATTTTTTCTGCTCCTTTAATTTTGTATCTATATAAGATGATGAGCGATCACTAAACTTGTTATAGCAATCACCTCATGATCTAGAAAAGTCAAATCACTCTGCCATCCACTTTAAGCTTATTCAGGGCTGCCTGTCAGTTTGTCAATTATATCTCAGTAAAACTGAAAGAAATAATAGTAAACGAACACCTTAAAATTTTTTACACTGAGTATATCTTTAAAGGACAATATTATATATATATATATATATATATCTGATTTAATAAAATATACTATTAAAATTAATGTAACCCTCTTTTTGCTTTTCTAAATATGCCAACTACAAAGCTTTCAGTTACACATGTGGTATGCATTATACTTCTATTGGATAATTCTGTAATAGATCAGAAAGAAGACCTATTAAGAAATTTTTATAGCAATGACTTCACACGGAGAAGGCAATGGCACCCCACTCCAGTACTCTTGCCTGGAAAATCCCACGGACCGAGGAGCCTGGTAGGAGGCCGTCTATGGGGTCGCACAGAGTCGGACACAACTGAAGTGACTTAGCAGCAGCAGCAGCAGTGACTTCACAAGAAACGTTCTCTGATTACAATCCAAAATAAATAGAAAAAATAGGAGAAAGGTAACCACAATAAATCTTAACCACATGGGAACTAAGAAGCAACCTTGTTAACACCAGCAACAACAAACGGCAGGGCTCCCCTAGTGGCTCAGTGGTTAAGAATCCACCTGCAATTGCAGGAGACACAGGTTCAATCGCTGATCTGGGAAGATCCCACATGCCTCAGAGCAGCGGAGCCCGAGGGCCACACCTACTGAGCCTGTGCTCTAGAGCCTGGGAACCACAACTGATGAACCCATGTCCCGCAGCTACTGAAGCCGGCACGCCCTGGAGCCTGTGCTCCCCGACAAGAGAAGCCACCACAATGAGAAGCCTGAACATTGCAACAAAGAGTAGACCCTGCTTGCGGCAACTAGAGAAAAGCCTGAGCAGCAACAGAGGTTCAGCGCAGCCAAAAATAAATAAACAACTAATAAAATTATTTTTCAAAAGCAGATAGTCACTGACTCAAAGAGGAAATCAAAAACAAAAGTTTGAGTTAAGAAATAGAAAGAATATGAGAACAATTTATTTCAAAATCTAAGGGATCTAAGAAATGCTTTATTTATGACCATCAATTCTTTATTATTAGGAAAACAAAAGAAAATTAATGCTTACCTAAGGAAAGCAGAAAAACAGCTATAAAATTAACTAAGCAAGGATGACATCATCAATAAAAAAATAAGTGGCAATCAATGAAATAGAAAACAAAAATAGTAAAAAGAACAAGCAAACCCAAAAGCGATTTCTTTGAGAAGACCAGTAAAATAATTCAACGTGTCATAAATCTTAAGAAGGAGAAGAAACAAAAATGCAAAAGATTTAGATTTTAATATTTCATATTTTGAAAAAATTGTCCATTAACATTCAAAGCCATCACCTCTAAGGGTAAAGTGAAAGTCGTTCAGTCATGTCCGATTCTTTGTAACCCCATGGACTGTAGCCCACCAGGCTCCTCTGTGCACGGGATTCTCCAGGCAAGAACACTGGAGCGGGCAGCCATTCTCTTCTCCAAGGTACATTTCAGACCCAGGAATGAAACCAGGGTCTCCTGCATTGCAGGCGGATTCTTTACCATCTGAGCTACCAGGGAAGCCCACCTCCAAAGGTAAACCTCTAAGTGTAAACACACTACAGAAATGAGTGACAAAATCTCAAAGTAAAAACAACAGTTTAGTGGAGCAAAAGTAATTAACAGTGTGTGTACCGTGGTAACACTTGGACATTTCAGTGTACATGATTTTTCACGTACCAAAGAAATCGGCACAAACATATCCAAATGCCTTCACATGATACACCATGTCTGCTGGGCACGTTATAATAATGATAATAGATACTATTTGTGTGTTTACAATGACAGTATAAAGTCAGAATAGTTAGGTCACACGGCCAAGGTAATTCAGCTAGAAAAACGGGAGTGAGGATTTGAACCAATGCAGTTACCTCTAGAGAACATATTCACACAGAAAAACTAGAAAGAACGGAGTGGCAAATGCTTTTTAAATGCTTCCGTACTTTCCACCTTTTACAAATCTAGTCGATACATACATATTTTACAATTGGACAAATGCATTGCATACAGGAAGAAAACCAAGTAGAATAGATTGTGGTGTGAGCAAAAATGAAATGTGAAGATAGAGCCCTTTGCCATAATAAATACAGTAATGTAAAGGGATATAAAAGTAAGAATACAAAAACCATAAGAGATCCAAAGTCATGGAAGTTAATACAAACTCAGTACAAGTCATATAAGTGGGCAAAAAAAAGGGGGGCTAAGTAGATTAAAAGACAAACCCTGCCCCTATGAGTCCTATTTCAATTAAACCCAAATATTCAGGGTTAACATGGGAAGACTCTGAAACCATGAGGAAAGTGGTAGTTTCCATCATGGAAACTTGGGGTGCAGTGACCTGGGCTGGGGTAGGTGTGGTGATGTGGTCAAAAACTTCCTCTTTGAGACCCACTTCTCAACATCACTGCTCAGTCTTCCCTGCTCTCCAGGCCTCATCACTAGTCTTTGATGACATCCCACCTTAAACACCTACCTAACATGCCATTCAGCTATGTACATCCCCACATCTTACTCCAGACCCCAACTCCTGCTCAGAGACTTACGCAGGCACAGCTTCATCTCTGAAAAGTTGGACCCAATTATTTCTTTCTCCAATCACAGAAACCCAGACTTTTCTCTCCACTATGGTCCCACTTCCACTTAATTTATTCAACCTCTCTGAAACTTCTCCTTCCATTTGGCATTTAATTCTCCTGTAACCACACCTCAATCTCTTCCAAGACAAAACCACTAAGAACTATCAGGTCAACAGATGCAATATACCAATTCTTTCTTGGTTTTGATGGTGCCAGACCCCATGGTCCTTACTGGCCATGTCCTCTGTCTGCCTTCTGTCTGTGGAAAACCTTTAGCCCAAGAATGACGTTAGTCAACGAAGTGAGAAAATGCAAAAACAAAGGAAAACAGTCCAACAAAACTAAATAGTCAGTAAGCAAAGTCAAGGACCTTTAGTTCCTCCTCAGGGGCCATAGATAATGCTCTGAGCTGTATCCTGTGAGCTGTCATAGACACTGAAACCCCCATGAGGTGGAAGAAGTTAACCCCATGGTGACCAGATGTAGCCATGACATAGAAGCTGCCACCATTCTGAGAACTGGCCTCAAGGAAATGGGAACAAACTGGCCCTGGGACTGAAGATTAACTGTACTCAAAGCAATTAAACCTGGAGAAGGAAATGGCCACCCACTCCAGTATTCTTGCCTGGAAAATTCCATGGAAAGAAGAGCCTGGCAAGCTACCATCAATGGGGTCACAAAGAATTGGCCACAACTGATCGACTGAGCACCAAAAATTAACATGATGGTGGTCAGACCACTGACACCAATTTCAAGATGACTGTCAGAGCTGACTGTGCTGTTTCTACACAGAGGCCCCTTCCCTCTGTCAATAAAAGCTCTTGCCTCGGATTGTCCAAGGAGGAAATAAGTGTTTGGACAGGACTCTCCTCTCTCCACCCGCTTCCCGGAAACATTCATCCAAGCAAACTTTCACATCCACCAGTCTTGCTTCTTTACTGTCTTTTGAGCTACAAGCAACCAGACTCCACTTTGCTTACACTTCTGTTGAACACCCTCAGGCAAAATCCTCTGAAGGATAAATTCACAGCTCCAGCACCTGCTCCTACTCCGCTGGAGAAAACCGCACAACAGTTATACCGATGCCTTTATTAAGGGGCAATCACGGTGGAATCACACCACTGCCTGTCAATCCTATCACACACCCTCAACCCTGCCTCCCACTCCTCTCAGAGATCATTGGAAGCCTTTACTGCCCTCCTGGAGGCACGTTAACAATGCATCTCACCACAGATGGTGAGGAGGAGGAGGAGAGGTAGAAATCATCAGAAAAACCAGTACATAACAAAACACCCTGAACTGTTGTTTTTTAAAAAATAAAATGCACTCCACTGGGAGCACTGATTGAACAAAAGCAGCAGTACACACCTGAGATAAAGGTTTCCTGTTGGCACAGTTGATGCCCCCAATGAACACCATGTTGGGCATGATTGGCCACGGGTACTCCACCACAAAGTCTTCTCTGAACAGCCACACGGATCCAGAGGCAAGAATCTCCCCCAGCGACACCTCTCTCTGAAGAAGCTCAGAGGCCATACGTGCATAAGGAGTGAAGGTAATCAGGCAAATGTACTTCAGGGCCAGAGGGTAGAGCATGTTCTTGACCCTTTGGAAGAATGTCATGCGGTCTGGATTCATTGTTAATATCCTAGGAACACATGAGAAAGGGTTTGGGCACACTGTGCCCTCAGCATCTAAGTCGCAGGGAATAGACGCAAAAAAATACACATCAGGAATGAACAGGTACTTAGCCAGCACTGCCCCACAGGCATAAATAGGGTCCATTAAAACCACATCAGAGGAACTGGCATTCAGGTCCTTGTTACACAGAAGCCCTTTACAAGACCTTTGAAAGAGCAAAGACACATTTTCAAAGCCCCCATAGTCTGCAACATCATCGTTACAAAATGTACTCTTTCAAAACTCAGAATAAAATGGCCCTACATGAGGAAATCAAATTCATTCTGGGTATACAGAACGGTGTAGCTTTTCATGATGAAAAAGTCCTCTGCTTTGATGTGCACATTGACCTCCAGAGACAGGACCACTGCCGGTGACCCCTGGCGTGGAGCTCCCGCACGGCCTCCCGCATGCTGAGCCAGTGGCTGCCCTCCATGGGGACCACCAGCACCTTCCCAGCCTCGGCCCATCGCCCGGCGCACAGACAGAGCAGGAGTCCAGCCAGCACCTGCCGCCGAAGCTGCCATCCCAGGGCCATCCCTGCACAAGCCAGACTGTCTGGTCTGTGCCATCTGTATTTGTTGCCTTTATCTTATCACCAAGTCACTTAGGCAAAATGGCATGTCATTGGAAGGCAGCGTGCCCTCCTTACATTAATCATTACAGGATAAGTCCATGCCTGGGTTTCATCACCTCTGATTTCACCCAGGGAAAGGTTACCCACCTTATCTTGGAAAAACTCTTCTGACCTGCTGCTCCCAATGGGGAGCATTCTAGTTCACGCTCTTGTTCTTCATCCAATTTCTAAAGCAAGACTGTGTCTGCCCTATTCCCTTGGTCACCTCCTACCTGTCTGCTAACCCTGTTCTCTGGGGCTGGACTGAACGCTGATGAGTCACCTCTGCCCCAGTCCCCACCCAGAACCACTGTTGCATGTGACCTTATCTGAGAAAGCTTCAAACTCTTTCCCCCATCATGGGTGAATATGGAGCACATCGAGGGAAACATGCAACATCCCAAGAACAGCCTTCTCTCAGCAGGGAGGGGATGGTGGCTCTCTGATTTGCTCTGGTTCCAAACTGGACACCTCGTGCACTCCCCAGAGAGAGTCTGTTGGAGCAGCTGCCCGATATGGAAACATCTGGAAGGATCCTTGAGGACAACAGCAGAAGGGCTGCTTGAGAATTCTTTCTCTGCCTCATGGAGTAGAACTTCCTGTTACCTAAACCATCAGTGGGCAAGGCAGCTTTTTGTAATGACAGTGGGGTTCAGAGGGTGCCAGGCTCCAGGACCTGCTGCACTTTGGACAGGAAGGACGGCCCCATGCCTCCGTGTAGGCTCTGTGAATCCTCTTCTGATGCGGACCCCACTAGGCTTCCACTGCTCTGTGTAGGGACTGAAGTGCGCATTATTCTGGATCTTTATTACATCTTGAAGTTTATGTTCAGGGCTTCCCACGTGGCACAGTGGTAAAGAATCCTCCTACAAATGCAGGAGACACAGGACATGTGGGTTCAATCCCGAGGTTGGATGTAGGAAGATCCCCTAGAATAGGAAATGGTAACCCACAATAGTATTCTTGCCTGGAAAATTCCACAGACAGAGGAGTCTACATAAACTGTACAAAAAAGGTTTTAATGACCCAGAC
This sequence comes from Bison bison bison, assembly GCF_000754665.1. Taxonomy (NCBI): domain Eukaryota; kingdom Metazoa; phylum Chordata; class Mammalia; order Artiodactyla; family Bovidae; genus Bison; species Bison bison. The sequence continues at coordinate 4,617,551 of NW_011494730.1, read as the reverse complement.
AACAATGAAGGTGTGCTCACTCACCAAAGCCAGACATCACAGAGTGTGAAGTCAAGAGGGCCTTAGGAAGCATTACTACAAAAAAAGCCAGTGGAGGTGAAACAATTCCAGCTGATCTGTTTAAAATCCTAAAATTGAGGCTGTTAAAGTGCTCTACTCAATACCCCAGCATATTTGGAAAACTCAGCAGTGGCCACAGGACTAGAAAAGGACAGTTTTCATTCTCATCTCAAAGAATGGCAATGCCAAAGAATGTTCCAACTACTGGACAATTGGGCTTACTTCACACGCTAGCAAAGTAATGTTCAAAATTCTTCAAGCCAGGCTTCAACAATACATGAACCATGAACTTCCAAATGTTCAACCTGGTTTTAAAAAAGGCAGAGGAACCAGAGATCAAGTTGCCAACATCTGCTGGATCATCAAAAAAGCAAGAGAATTCCAGAAAAACATCTATTTCTGCTTTATTGACTATGCCAAAGCCTTTGACTGTGTGGATCACAATAAACTGTGGAAAATTCTGAAAGAGATGGGAATACCAGACCACCTGACCTGCCTCCTGAGAAATCTGTGTAGCTCAAGAAGTAACAGTTAGAAGTAGACATGGAACAACAGACTGGTTCCAAATAGGAAAAGGAGTACGTCAAGGCTGTGTATTGTCACCCTGTTTATTTAACTTATACGCAGAGTACATCATGAGAAATGCTGGGCTGGAAGAAGCACAAGCTGGAATCAATTGCCCAGAGAAATATCAATAACCTCAGATATGCAGATGACACCACCCTTATGGCAGAAAGTGAAGAAGAACTAAAGAGCCTCTTGATGAAAGTGAAAGAGGAGAGTGAAAAAGTTGACTTAAACTCAATATTCAGAAAACAAAGACCGTGGTAATCCGGTCCCATCACTTCATGGCAAATAGATGGAGAAACAGTGGAAACAGTGGCAGACTTTATTTATTTGGAGCTTCAAAATCACTGCAGATGGTGACTGCAGCCATGAAATAAAAAGACACTTACTCCTTAGAAGAAAAGTTATGACCAACCTAGACAGCATATTACAAAGCAGAGACATTACTTTGCCAACAAAGGTCCGTCTAGTCAAGGCTATGGTTTTTCCAGTGGTCATGTATGGATGTGAGAGTTGGACTATAAAGAAAGCTGAGAGCCAAAGAATTGATGCTTTTAAACTGTGGTGTTGGAGAAGACTCTTGAGAGTCCCTTGGACTGCAAGGAGATCCAACCAGTCCATCCTAAAGGAGATCAGTCCTGGGTATTCATTGGAAGGATTGATGTTGAAGCTGAAACTCCAATACTTTGGCCACCTGATGCGAAGAGCTGACTCATTTGAAAAGACCCTGATGCTGGGAAGGATTGAAGGCAGGAGAAGGGGACAACAGAGGATGAGATGGTTGGATGGCATCACCAACTTAATGGACATGAGTTTGGGTGAACCCTGGGAGTTGGTGATGGACAGGGAGGCCTGGCGTGCTGCGGTTCATGGGGTTGCAAAGAGTCAGACACAACTGAGTGACTGAACTGAACTGAGGCTTCAACACTATGTGAACCAAAAACTCCAGATGTGCAAGCTGAATTTAGAAAAGGTAGAATAAGAGATCCAATTGCCAACATCTGTTCGATCATAGAGAAAGCAAGGGAATTCCAGAAAAACATCTATTTCTGCTTCATTGACTACGCAAAAGCCTTTGACTGGATCACGACAAACTGAAAAATTCTAAAAGAGATGGGAATACTAAACCACGTTACCTGCCTCCCAAGAAACCTGTATGCATCTCAGGAAGCAACAGTTAGAACTGGACATGGAACAACAGACCTGTTTCAAATTGGGAAAGGAATACATCAAGGCAGTATAATGTCATCCTTCTTATTTAACTTAGATGAAAATACATCATGCAAAATGCAAAGGCTGGATGAATCACAACCTAGAATCAAGATTTCTAGGAGCAATGTCAACAACCTCAGATATGCAGATGATACCACTCTAATGGCAGAAAACAAAGAATACTAAAGAGCCTCTTGATGAGAGTTAAAGAAGACAATGAAAAAGCTGGCTTAAAACTCAACATTCATAAAACTAAGACCATGGCATCCAGTCCCATTACTTCATATCAAATAGATAGGGAAAAATTGGAAACAGTGACATGTTATTTTCTTGCATTCCAAAATCATTGTGGATGTTGACTAAAGCTTCAAAAATAAAAGACACATGTTCCCTGGAAGAAAAGCTATGACAAACCTAAACAGAGTATTAAAAAGCAGAGACATTACTTTGCCAACAAAATTCAACAGAGTCAAGCTATAATTTTTACAGCGGTCATGTATGGACGTGAGTGCTGGAGCATAAAGAAGACTAAGTACCGAAGAATTGATTGTGCTGGAGAAGACTCTTAAGAGTCCTTTGGACTGCATGGAGATCAAATCAATCAATCCTAAAGAAAAGCAATCCTGAATATTCAATGGAAGGACTGAGCTGAAGCTGAAGCTCCAATACTTTAGCCACCTGAGGTGAACACCTGACTCATCGGAAAAGACACTGATGTTGGGCAAGATTGAAGGCAGGACGAGAAGGGGACGACAGAAGATGAGATGGTTGGATGGCATCACCAAGTTAATAAACATGATTTGAGCAAGCTCCATGAGATAGTGAAGGACGGGGAAGCCTGCTGTGCTGAAGTCCATGGGGTAACTTAGCAATGGAACAACAGCAACAATTCAGGATTAATATAAGAAGACTTTGAAATGATGAGGAACACAGTAGTTCCCACCATGGAAATGTGGGGTGTGATGACGGGGCTGGGGTAGGTGTGGTGATGAGGTCAAACCCTTCCTCTCTGAAACTCAGTTTTCTTCATTACTGTGCCCTCTGCTACTGTGTTCATAGGCTCAGTTTTTCCTCCTCTCCAGCTGCCCCCCCAGGCCTTTTACGATCTCAGTGTCCCAAGTTGATGACCCCTCTGGCATGCATCTAACTATGTAACTCCCCGCCACCCCTCCAGACCCCAACTCCTGGTCAGAAGATTTCTGGTCAGCACAGGTCCATCTCTGAAAAGTTGGACTCAATTATTTCTTTCTCTCATAAGAGAGAGCCCAACTTCTGTCTCCAATATTGTCTCACTTCCACTTAATTTATTCAACCTCTCTGAAACTTCTGCTTCCTTTCAGTGTTTAGATTTCCAGTGACCACACCTAAGACCTTTCCAAGACAAAACCACGATAAACTATCAGAACAACAAATGCAGTTTGCCAGTTCTTTCCTCCTCCTATTGAACACCCTCAAGCAAAACCCATGATGGATGGATTCACAGCTCAAGCTCTTGGCTCCTACTAGATTGAGAAAACTGCACGACCATCACAACAGTGCCTTTACAAAAAGGCAGTCACGGTTGAGCCACACAATTCTTTCTCAGACCGAATACGGACCCTCAGCCCTGCCTCTCAATCCTCTCAAAGATCATCACAAGCCTACACTACCCTCCTGGAGCACTTTAACAATGGATCTCACCAAAGAGTGTTGGAAGGAGAATGGGAGGTAGCAATCTTTAGAAAGATCAGTAGATAAGTGAGCATGTGCAAGTAGGTTATTTTTAAAAAATATGTTCCACTTGGGAATTCCCTGTCAGTCTAGTGATTAGGACCCACCATTTCACCACAAGGGCCTTAGGTTGCAGTGTGGTGAAAAAGTTTTTAAAATTTTTTTATGAAAAGATCGTGCTCCACTGGGAGCACTGATTGAGCAAAAGCAGCAGTACACACATGAGAACCTGAGGTTTCCTGTTGGCACAGTTGATGTCCCCAGCGAACACCATGTTGGGCATGATCGGCCGCGGGTAGTCCATCACAAAGTCTCCTCTGAACAGCCACACGGATCCAGAGGCAAGAATCTCCCCCAGGGACACCTCTCTCTGAAGAAGCTCAGAGGCCATACGTGCATAAGGAGTGAAGGTAACCAGGCAAATGTACTTCAGGCCCAGAGGGTAGAGCATGTTCTTGACCCTTTGGAAGAATGTCATGTGGTCTGGATTCATTGTTAATAACCGAGGAACATATGAGAAAGGGTTTGGGCATGCTGTGCCCTCAGCATCTAAGTCACAGGGAACAGAACGCAAAAAAAACACAGCAGGAATGGACAGGTATTTAGCCATCACTGCCCCAAAATAGGGTCTGTTAAAACCATATCAAAGGAACTGGCATTCAGGTCTCTGATCAAGTCCTCGTTATACAACAGTGCCTCACAAGACCTTGCAAAGAGCAAAGACACATTTTTCAAAGATGCTATAGTTTCCAGAAACATTGTTACAAAGTGTACTTTTTTAAAAAGTAGACATACATGAGTCTTCAGGAAGGAATCATATTTGTCCTGTGTGTAGGGAACGGTGTAGACTTTCACGGTAAAAAAGTTCTCTGCCTTGATGTGCAGGTTCACCTCCGGAGCAACGACCACTGCCTGGTGACCTCTGGCGTGGAGCTCCCGCACGGCCTCCCGCATGCTGAGCCAGTGGCTGCCCTCCATGGGGACCACCAGCACCTTCCCAGCCTCGGTCCAACGCCCGGCGCACAGACAGAGCAGGAGTCCAGCCAGCACCTGCCACCGAAGCCGCAGTCCCAGGGCCATCTCCGCACAAACCAGAAGCTACTGAGTCTCTGGTCAGGCTGTGCTGCCTATATTTGTTCCCTTATCTTATTGTATCATCAAATCACTTAAGCAAAATGGCATGTCATTGGAAGGCAGCATGCCCTCCGAACATTAATCATTACAGGATAAGACTATGCCTGTGTTTCATCACCTCTGATTTCACCCAGGGAAAGATCACATCCCCTTACCTTGGAAAATCTCCTCTGACTCTGCTGCTGTCTCTGGAGAACATTCTAGTTCACTCTCTTGTTCATCCAAGACTCGAAGCAAGACTGTGCCTGTCCATTCCCTTGGTCGCCTCCTACCTCTCTGCTAGGGTTCCCTGGGGCTGGACTGAATGCTGAAGAGTTGCCTATGCCCTGTTTTCTTGTGTTCCAAAATCACTGCAGATGGTGACTGCAGCCAAGAAATTAAGGACATTTGCTCCTTGGAAGAAAAGTTATGACAAACCTAGACAGCATATTAAAAAGTAGAGACATTAATTTGTTGACAAAGGTCCATCTAGTCAAAGCTATAGCTTTTCCAGTAGTCATATATGGATAAGTTGGACCATAAAGGAGGCTGAGCACCAGAGAACTGATACTTTTCAACAGTGGTGTTGGAGAAGGCTCATGAGGGTTTCTTGTACTACAAGTAGATCAAACCAGTCAATCCTAGAGGAAATCAGTTCTGAATATTCATTGGAAAGACTGATGCTGAAGCTGAAGCTCCAATACTTTGTCCACTTGAAGAGCCAACTCATTGGAAAAGACCCTGATGCTGGAAAAGATTGAGGGCAGGAGGAGAAGGGGACGACAGAAGATGAGATGGTTGGGGGGCATCACTGACTCAATGGACATGAATTTGAGCACACTCCAGCATATGGTGAAGAACAGGGAAGCCTGGTGTGCTGCTGTCCGTGGAGTCCCAAGGATTTGGTCACAAATGAGCAACAAATGGCTGATTCCTGTGGAGGTATGGCAGAAACCACCCAATATTGTAAAGCAATTATCCTCCAAATAAAAATAAAATAAAAAATTTTAAAACTACAATGAAAAGTCACCTCACACCATTAGGATGACTATCATAAAAAAAAAGAAAAAAAGCCAACACCCAGAAAACAAGTCTTGAAGAGGATGTGGAGAAACTGGAACCCTGGCGTACTGTTGGTGGGAATGTAAAATGGTGCAGCCACTGTTGAAAATATATCCAGCCCCTCAAAAAATAAATAATAGAAATACCAAATGATCCAGCCATTCCTCTTATGGGTATATACCCAAAAGAAATGAGAGCAAGGATTCAAACAGATACTTGTACGCCCATGTTCACAGCAACATTATTCACAACAGCAGAAGGTAAAAGTAACCCATGTTCATTGGCAGATGAATAGATAAGCCAAATGTGCTCTATCTGTAAAATGGAATACTATGCAGTCTTTTAAAAGAAGGAAATTTTGACAACATTGCTGAACCTAGAGGAAAGGAAAGTGAAAGTCGCTCAGTTGTGTCCGACTCTTTGCGACCCCATGGACTATACAATCCATGGAATTCTTTAGGTCAGAATACTGGAGTGGGTAGCCTTTCCCTTCTCCAGGGGATCTTCCCAACTCAAGGATCGAACCCAGGTCTCCTGCATTGCAGGTGGATTCTTTACCAGCTCAGCCACAAGGAAAGCCCTAACACAGATACCATAAGCTAAGTAAGGAAACACAGTTCACTTAGGGGATTGGAAATGGTGGTGTTTTTTCTGCTATAGCTAGGGATATAAATCTAGACTAGGATAAAATAAATGTAGAGGCATGCAACATCATGCATGGGAAGATTTAACTCTCTAACACTCTTGATTTTGCCCCATGCTAAGCTACACATGTAGTGACAGACCAAGTACAATGTCACTGGGGTTTGTAATATTACAAAAAAAATTTTTTCAATCCACCTAGAAGCATGTGAGGCTTCTGATAGGAGTAGTTCCTATCAGACCAATACTACCAAACATATGTGTCAGCCAATGTTTGGATAAATTTTTCAAGTTAAAAGAGATAGACTTCATATATATGGTAAGTTATTTTTGGAAAATTGCAAATAATATTCAATAGAGAAGGTCTTTTCAACAAATGGTGCTTGGAAAACTAGATGTCTGAATGTAAACAGTGCATTTGGACACTTACAAATGACATATAAAAGTTGAACTCAAAATGGATCAAAAACATAAATGTAAGACTGAACACTATAAAACTCTTAGACAAAGACATATGACAACATTTCACTATCTTGTATTTGGTGAAGATTTCTTGAAAATTACAACAAAGCATAGCTCATAAAAAAACAACACATTGGACTTTGAAAATTTTTAAGTGTATGTATTAAAAGATATTATCAACAGAGTACAAAGGCAAACCATAGAATGGAAGAAAATATTTACAAATCATATATCTGATAAGGGATTAATATATCCAGAATATATAGAGAACTCCTATAACTCAACAACAACAAAAAGACTTGATTCAAAAATGGACAAAGGACTTAGACATTTCTTGAGAGAATATGTGCAAATGACTAATGAGCAATGAAAAAGATGCTCAATATCATTAATCACTAGGGAAATCAGATATCACCTTACACCATTAGGAAACTGATCATTTAAAAAAAAAAACAGAAAACAGGTCTTGAAGAAAATGTGGAAAAATTAGAACCCTCATGTACTGGGAATGTTATGGTGATGGGAATGTAAATGGTGTAGCACTCGTACATCAATGCAATGTACAAGTGTAACGTACAATGTGTAATGTACAATGTAATGTACATCCCATCTGTGTAATGATGATGGGAATGTAAAGGGTGTAGCCACTGTGGACATAGTATGGAAGGTCCTCAAAAAATTAAGAACAGAAATACCAGGTGATCCATCCATTCCACTTCTAGGTATACACAGAAAAGAAACACTGAAAAAAGTCTCAAAAAGGTATTTGTACATCCATATTCATAGCAGCATTATGCACAACTATAGAAGGGAAAGCAACCCTTTCATTGGCAGATAAACAGATAACAAGTTTGGTCTAGCTATATAATGGAATATTATTTGGCCTTAAAAAGGAAGGAAATTCTGACAACATGATTGAACCTAGAGGACAAGATACTAACGGAAATATGTCAGTATCAAATATGAAAATATTGTATGACTCCACTAATATGAGGTACCTAGACAAGTCAAACTTATAGAGACAGGAAGTAAAATGGTGGTTACTACAGACTATGGAGTGTGGGAAACTGCAGAGATGTTGTTTAAGGGGTATACAGTTCCAGCTTTTCAAGATGAAGAGTTCTGGAAAATGGTTGTACAACAATATGACTGTAATTAACACTACTAAACTGTACACTTGAAAATGGTTAACAGGGCAAATCTTATGTTAGAGGTATTTTATCACAATTTAACATTGTTAAAAAGCAAATTTTATGAGGAAACACAGCAGGCATAAACCTGTGTGCAACAACCCAGCAGCTATATGTTAAAGTAAAAACTATTAAAAATTCCAAAAGCAAATTGAGCAAAATTCAGTTAAATGAAGATATATTTTAAGACATCATTTTCAGAATTGGGCACATTGAGCTTTCTTTAATAAAAAAAATTGAAAATGTACATCTTTGGACTTATCTATGAAACATTGTGTGTGTGTGTGTGTGTGTGTGTGTGTGTGTGTGTGCACACGCTAAGTCACTCACTTGTGTCTGACTCTTTGCAACCCCATGGACTGTAGCCTGCCAGGCTCCTCCATCTATGGGATTTTCCAGGCAAGAGTGCTGGAGTGGATTGCCATCTCCTTCTCCAGGGGATCTTCCCGACCCAGGAATTGAACCTGGGTCTCCCGCATTGTGGGCAGACGCTTTACCGTCTGAGCCACCAGGGAAGCCCTAATATGCCATAGATATGATTCAAAAGTGGCACTTTCCAGTGCAGTGTTTTGGGGTAAAATGTAGCTCCCCAAAAAGGCTACTGTCAGTATCTATATCACCATGATGATCTCTATTTGCCTTCTGCCTCTCTGGGATGCTCTTCTAAATCATCAGGTGGGTCTGATCCAGGCTCCTTTCAGAATATTGTTTATTCCCTGGGTCTTAGAGTGTGTGAGATTTTGTGTGCACCCTTTGAAAGTGGAGTCTCTATATCCTATAGTTCCTTGGCTCTCCAAGTGGAGGAGGCACAGTATAATCAAGACCAATACACCTGGGCAGATGATCCACATATAGAGGATAATTATAATTGCTGAGGCTTTCCCTAAGGAGTAAAGCCTATGAACCCACACTGAGCCTCCCAGCTTGGGGTCCAGAACCAGGAAGAAGAGCTCCCAGAACACTGGGCTTGGCAGGCCAGTGGGGCTTACTTTTACTTTCAGGAGAGTCAGATATGACTGAGCGACTTCACTTATGCCATATGAGCCTTAGGACCCAGCCCCACCCATCAGCCTGTCAACACCAGTACTGTGTTGCCTCAAGTATAGGAGATAGTTGAGTGGAGACACAAACTGGCTCACTAACAGGATGACTGTCTTAAGACTTGATGAGATCCCAGCTACCTGGGACATGGACTCATCCACCAGAAGCCCCAGGACCTGGCCCTGTTCTCCAGGGGGCCCAGGGTGTGGAATCACCTACCAGTGCACTAGCTCCAGCCCAGGGAACTCTGGGCCGCAGTCCACCCTCCAGCATGCTGACACCAGGTCCATCCCCCAGGCCTTACAGCAAGACACTCCGGGACCCAGTAACCAGCGTGTCACCATTAGATATATATGGAGAGACAGATACGGCCACAACAGAGGAGCACCGAATGCAAAAAGCAAACATTAACAGACATAAAAAGAGAAGTTGACAGCAAACAACCATATTAGAGTACTTTAAAATTCCACATACATTAATAGACACGTCATTCAGATAGAAAATCAATAAGGGAACACTGGCCTTAAACAACACATTAGATCACTTAGATTTAATCAACATACATAGACCATTCCATCCAAAAGCAGCAGTAAACACATTCTTTTCAAGGGAACATGGAACGTCCCCTGGGATAGATCACATGTAAGGCCACAAAACAAGTCTCAGCAGATTTAAGAAGACTGAGATCACATCAAGCACATTTTCCAATCATGACGTTATGAAACCAAAACTCAACTACAAAGAAAAAACTGGAAAAACACAAACACATGGAGGGTAACCCATGTACAACAACTTATCAATGGGTCACTGAAGAAATAACAAAGGAAATTAAAAATAACCCATGTACAACAACCAATCAATGGGTCACTGAAGAAATAACAAGGGAAATTAAAAATACTTGGAAACAAATGAAATTGAAAACTCAATAGTCCAAAATCTGTGGGAAACAACAAAAGCAGTTCTAAGAAGGAGGTTTATAGCAATACAAGTGTACATCCAGAAATAAGAGAAATCACAAATACATAACCTAACCTTATACCAAAAGTAAATAAAAGAATACATGAAATCCAAGACAGTATACAGAAAAAAATACAAATAAGAGCTGAAATATAAAAGCTAAGTGAATGAAGAACTCTTTCTTTGAAGAAATAAATAAAATTGATACACCTCAATTTTCTGAAACTTCATCCAGATTTATCAGGAGAAAAAGAGAGACGGTCAAAGTAAATCAAATCAGAAATGAAACAGAGAAGGCACAACCAACACCACAAAAATGTAAAGGATCATAAGATCTTTTTGTGAACAACAACAAACCAAAAAATGAACAAGTAGCAGACATGGACAGATTCCTAGAAATGCACAATCTCCCAAAGCTGAACCAGGAAGAAACAGAAAATAGCAACAGTCTAATTATTGTTCAATTAGTATAAAAAGATTCAACAAAAAATGAAAAAAACCAAAAACATTAAGAGACCAAAAGTCGTGAAAGTTAATATAAATTCACTGCATGTGACATAGATGGGCAAAATCATGATTAACTTGGTGGGTTAAGAAACAACTGCCCCCAAGAGTCTTATTTCAATTAAACCCAAATATTCAGGGTTAACACAAGAAGACTCAGAAACTATGGGGAAAGCAGTAATTCCCATAATGGAAACTTGGGGTAGGGCGGACTGAGCTGGGGTAAGTTTGGTGATGTGGTCAGAATGCTTCCTCTTTGAGACTCGGTTCTCGGCATCACTGTCGCCAGCGCCACTGTGCTCTTAGGCTCAGCTTTACCTCCTCTCCAGCCCCCACCACTAGCCTTGATGACCCCAGTGTCCCAAATGAAGATCTACATGACATGCAATCCAACGCTGTATGACACCACGGTTTTCTCCAGACACCAATACCTAGTCAGAAGACTTCTGGTGAGCACAGCTCCATCTCTGCAAAGCTGGGTCTATTATTCCTTTCTGTGATCACAGAGAGCCCAAATTCTCTATCCAGCATTGTCTCACTTCCACTTAATTTATCTGACCTCTCTGAAACTTCTGTCTCCTTTGGGTGTCAGGTCTCCTGTGATCACACCTGTCTCTTCCGAGACAAAACCACTAAGGATTATCAGGTCAGTAAGTGCAGGTGGCCAGTTCTCTCATCCTTCAGTTGAATACCTCAGTGAAAAATCCCTGGTGGATGGATTCACAGCTCAAGTTCTCTGCTTCTACTCATCCGGATAAAATTTCACACAGTTATAACAGTACCTTTACAAAGGACAATCATGGTTGAGTCACACCATTTCTTACCAACCTATTATTGCCATTACCTCTGCCTCTCATTCCTCTCAAAGACTATTACAAACTTTTACTACACTACTGGACATACTTTAACAACTTATCTCACCAAAAATTGCTAGAAGGACATTGAAAGTTAGAAATCTTTAGAAAGATCAGTAGATAAGAAAGAACCTGGAAGTAAGTTTTTTAAAAAATATATGTATTTCACTAGGGAATTCTCTGCTGGACCAGGTTTGCATTCCAAGCGCGCACTGCCAAGGGCTTGAGTTCAATCCCTGGCAGGTGAACTAGAATCCCACAAGACGCGTGGCAAGGCATAAAAAGTTTTCTTAATTTTTTTCATTAAAAATAATGTGTTCCACTTGAAACATTGATTGAATAAAAGCAGCAGTACAGACCTGAGATAACTGTTTCCTGTTGCCACAGTTGATGCCCCCAATGAACACCATGTTGGGCATGATCGGCCGTGGGTAGTCCATCACAAAGTCTCCTCTGAACAGCCACACAGACGCAGAGCCAAAAATCTCCCCCAGCGACACATCTCTCTGAAGAAGCTCAGAGGCCATACGAGCATAAGGAGCGAAAGAAAAATGGCAAAGGTACTTCAGGGTCAGAGGATAGAGCATGTTCTTGACCCTTTGGAAGAATGTCATGTGGTCTGAATTCCTTGTTAAAAACTTAGGAACATAAGAGAAAGGGTTTGGGCATGCTGCGCCCTCAACATCTAAGTCACAGGGAAGGAAACGCAAGAAAAACACAGCAGGAATGGACAGGTACTTAGCCAGCACTGCTCCGCAGGGGTAAACAGGGTCCGTTAAAACCACATCGAAGGAACTGGCATTCAGGTCTCTGATCAGGTCCTTGTTATACAGCAGTGCCTCACAAGACCTTGCAAAGACCACAGATGCATTTTTGGTAGCTTCAATAGTTTTCCAAAACATGGTTAGAAAATTCACTCTTTCAAAAAACATATTAAAACTGCCCATCAGGAAGTAATTAAAATCATCCTGGGTGTATGGAATGGCATAGGTTTTCTTGATGAAAAAGTCCTCTGCCTTGACGCGCACATTGACCTCTGGAGCAACGACCACTGCTTGGTGACCTCTGGCATGGAGCTCCCGCACGGCCTCCCGCATGCTGAGCCAGTGGCTGCCCTCCATGGGGACCACCAGCACCTTCCCAGCCTCGGCCCATCGTCCGACGCACAGACAGAGCAGGAGTCCAGCCAGCACCTGCCGCTGAAGCTGCAGTCCCAGGGCCATCTCCACACAAACCAGAAGTTACTGATTCTCTGGTGGGGCTGTGCTGCCTATATTTGTTCCCTTATCTTTATTTTATCATCAAGTCACTTAAGCAAATTGCATGTCATTGGAAGGTGGTGTGCCCTCTATACATTAATCATTATAAGGTAAGTCTATGCCTTTTTTTCACCACCTCTGGTTACACCTTGTGGGAAAGATCCCTTCCCCTTATCTTGGAAAAACTCCTATGACTCTGCTACTTGCTCTGGGGAGCATTCTAGTTCACTCGCTTGCTCTTCATCCAAGACCCAGAGCAAGGCTGTGTCGGCAGAATCCCTTGGTCACCTCCAACCTTTCTTCTAATCAACTTCTGTTGGGCTGGACTGAACTCTAAGCGGTTACCTGCGCCCCAGCCCCCTCCCAGATCTTCTGCTGATTTTGACCTTATCTGAGAACTCTTTAAACTCTTTTACCCCAATTCATTGGTGAATTTGGAGCACATCCAGGGAAATACATGATATTCCTAAGACAGCTTTCTCTCAGTAGGGAGGGGACACTGGCTGTCAATTTTTCTCCTGGTCCACCCTGGGACACCTACTGCAATGTTCGGGGGAGAGTCTTTTGATTGGAGCAGATGTCAAATATAGAAACACCTGCAGTATAATGGCTGTTGGACAATTTTGTAGCTACTTCATGGAAAAAGAGCTACTGTAATCTAAAAGTATCAGTGGGCAAGATAACCCTTAGCAATGACACACGGGGGTCAGAGAGGGCCAGCCCCCAATGTCAGTTCACCCTAGGACAGGAGCGAGCACTCTCCCGGCCTCAGAGAAGGCTCTCTGAATTTCTCTTATGATGCTGATGATGTTAATCTTCCACTACTCTATTTAGGAACTGGGGTGTACATGAATCTGGACCCCTAGTACACCATATACTCTGTGTTCAGATTTTTCTCCAAGGTCATTTACAGACCTAAGTCCTGATAAGGATAGATTCTTCAGAACTGAGGGGCTCCTGAATTTGGGGGGGGCCTTCTCAGGTGGGGCCTGTGCAACAGATTGTGTCTCAGGCCCATGATGTAGCCCTGCTACAGAGACTGATGCCCACATGTGCTCAGCAGGACACGACATCTCCGTGTCCTGTCCACCCTGGGGATGATAGGGGCAGACTCCCTGTGCTGCCCAGTGATCTCTCTCACTGAGCACCCTCTTATGCATACATCAGTTCAGATCAGTTCAGTCGCTCAGTCGTGTCCAACTCTTTGCGACCCCATGAACCACAGCACGCCAGGCCTCCCTGTCCATCACCAACTCTCGGAGTCCACCCAAACCCATGTCCATTGAGTTGGTGATGCCATCCAATCATCTCATTCTCTGTCATCACCTTCTCCTCCTGCCCTCAATCTTTCCCAGCATCAGGGTCTTTTCAAATGAGTCAGCACTTTGCATTAGGTGGCCAAAGTACTGAAGTTTCAGCTTCAGCATCAGTCCTTCCAATGAATATTCAGGACTGATTTTCTTTAGGATTGACTGGTTGGATCTCCTTGCATTCCAAGGGACTCTCAAGAGTCTTCTCCAACACCACAGTTGAGAAGCATCAATTCTTCAGTGCTCAGCTTTCTTTATGGTACAACTCTCCCATCCATACATGACTATTTCAAATACCATAGCTTTGACTAGATGGACCTTTGTTGACAAAGTTATGTCTCTGCTTTTTAATATGCTGTCTAGGTTGATCATAGCTTTTCTTCCAAGAAGCGAGCGTCTTTTAATTTCATGGCTGTAGTCAACATCTGCAGTGATTTTGGAGCCCAGAAAAATAAAGTCAGCCACTGTTTCCATTGTTTCCCCATCCATTTGCCATGAAGTGATGGGGCTAGATGCCATGACCTTAGTTTTCTGAATGTTGAGCTTTAAGCCAACTCTTTCACTCTTTTCTTTCACTTTCATCATGAGACTTTTCAGTTCCTCTTTGTTTTCTGTCATAAGGGTGGTGTCATCTGCATATCTGAAGTAATTGATATTTCTCCTGGCAATCTTGATTCTAGCTTGTGCTTCATCCAGCCCAGCGTTTCTCATGATGTACTCTGCACCTAAGTTAAATGAGCAGGGTGACAATATACAGCCTTGACATACTCTTTTCCCTATTTGGAACAAATCAGCTGTTTCATGTCCAGTCCTAACTGTTGCTTCTTGACCCGCATACAGATTTCTCAAGAGGCAGGTCAGGTGGTCTGGTATTCCCATCTCTTGAAGAGTTTTCCACAGTTTATTGTGATTCACACAAAGTCTTTGGCATAGTCAATAAAGCAGAAGTAGATGTTTTTCTGGAACTTTCTTGCTTTTTCAATGATCCAACAGATGTTGGCAATTTGATCTCTGGTTCCTCTGCTTTTTCTAAATCTAGCTTGAACATCTAGAAGTTTATGGTTCATGTACTACTGAAGCCTTGCTTGCAGAATTTTGAGCATTACTTTGCTAGGATGTGAGATGAGTGCAATTGTGCGGTAGTGTGAACATTCTTTGGTATTGCCTTTCTTTGGGATTGGAATGAAAACTGATTTTTTCCTGTTACTCCCACTACTGAGTTTTCCAAATTTGCTGGCATATGGAGAGCAACACTTTCATAGCATCATCTTTTAGGATTTGAAATAGCTCAACTGGAAATCCATCACCTCCTGTAGCTTTGTTCGTAGTGATGCTTCCTAAGGCTCATTTGACTTCGCATCCAGGATCTCTGGCTCTAGGTGAGTGATCACACCATCATGGTTATCTGGGTGATTAAGATCTTTTTTGTGTAGTTCTTCTGTGTATTCTTGCCACCTTTTCTTAATATCTTCTGCTTCTGTTAGGTCCATACCATTTCTGCCCTTTATTGAGCCCATCTTTGCATGAAATGTTCTCTTGATATCTCTAATTTTCTTGAAGATATCTTTAGTCTTTCCCATTCTATTCTTTCCCTCTATTTCTTTGCATTGATTGCTGCAGAAGGCTTGCTATTCTTTGAAACTCAGCATTCAGATGGATATATCTTTCCTTTTCTCCTTTTCCTTTAGCTTCTCTTCTTTTCTCAGTCAATGGAATTCCCCAGGCCAGAAAACTGGAGTGGGTAGCCTTTCCCTTCTCCCAGGGATCTTCCCAATCTTGGGATCAAACCGAGGTCTCCCACATTGCAGGTGGATTCTTTACCAGCTGAGCCACTAGAAAAGCCCAATCTAGCTCTGTACACCCCCACATTTTTCTCCAGACACCAACTCCTGGTCAGAAGACTTCTGGTCAGCACAGCTCCATCTCAGAAAAGCTGGATCTGTTATTCCTTTCTCTGATCATAGAGAGCCCAACTTCTCTGTCCAGCATTATTTCATTTCCACTTAATTTATTTGACCTCTCTGAAACTTGTTTCCTCTGGGTGTTAGGTTTCCTGTGATCACACCTCAATCCCTTCCAAGACAAAACCACTAAGAATTATCAGGTCAATAAATATATTTTGCCAGTTCTCTCATCCTTCATTTGAAGACCTCAATGTAAAATCCCTTATGGATGGATTCATAGCTCAAGTTCTCTGCTCCTACTAAGCTGAAGAAAGTTGCACAACAGTTACAACAGTACCTTTACAAGGGACAATCATGGTGGAATCACACCATTTCTTGTCAACCTGTTACTGAACATAATCTCTGCCTCTCCTTCCTCTCAAAGTGAAAGGAAAGTGAAATTAGCTCAGTCGTGTCCAACTCTTTGCACCCCATGGATTGTCAGGACTGTAGCCTGTCCATGGACATCTCCAGGCCAGAATACTGAAGTAGGCGGCCGTTCCCTTCTCCAGACGGTATTCCCAACCCAGGGATCAAACCCAGGTCTCCCACATTGCAGGCAGATTCTTTACCATCTGATCCACCAGGGAAGCCCCAGAATACTAGAGTGGGTAGCCTATCCCTTCTCCATCAGATCTTCCTGACCCAGGAATCAAACTGGAGTCTCCTGCATTGCAGGTGGATTCTTTACCAGCTGAACTAACAGGGAAGCCCCCTCAAAGACCATCACAAACTTTTACTACACTACTTGAGGCATTTTAACAACTTATGTCACCAAAGACTACCAGAAGGAATTTGAAGGTTAGACTCTTTAGAAAGAACAGTAGATAAGAAAGAAGCTGGAAATAAGTTGTTTCCTAAAAATACATTTCACTTGGGAATTCCCTGGTTGACAAGTGGTTAGGACTCCAAGTGTTTACTGCCAAGGGCTTGGGTTAAATCTCTGGTGGGTGAACTAGGATCCCATAAGATGTGAAGCATGGCATAAAATTTTTTTTAATTTTTTCATTGAAAATAATGTGTTCCATTTGGAACACTGATTGAACAAAAGCAGCAGTACAGACCTGAGATAATGGTTTCCTGTTGCCACAGTTGAAACCCCCAATGAACACCATATTGGGCATGATCTGCCATGGGTTGTCCATCACAAAGTCTCCTCTGTACAGCCACGCAGATGCAGAGCCAAAAATCTCCCCCAACAACACCTCTCTCTGAAGAAGCTCAGAGGCCATATGTGCATAAGGAGTGAAAGAAAAATGGCAAAGGTACTTCAGGGTCAGAGGGTAGAGCAAGTTCTTGACCCTTTGGAAGAACGTCAAGTGGTCTGAATTCCTTGTTAACAACTTAGGAACATAAGAGAAAGGGTTTGGGCATGCTGCGCCCTCAACATCTAAGTCACAGGGAAGGAAACGCAGGAAAGACACAGTAGGAATGGACAGATACTTAGCCAGCACTGCCCCGCAGGGGTAAATAGGGTCCATTAAAACCTCATCGAAGGAACTGGCATTCAGGTCTCTGATCAGGTCCTTGTTATAAAACAGTGCCTCACAAGACCTTTCAAAGGCCAAAGACAGATTTTTCGTAGCTGTCATAGTTTTCCAAAACAGTGTTAAAAAATGCACTCTCTCAAAAAACATATTAAAACTGCCCATCAGGAAGTAATCAAAATCATCTGGGTGTATGGAATGGCATAGGTTTTCATGGTGAAAAAGTCCTCTGCCTTGATGTGAACGTTGACCTCCGGAGATAGGACCACTGCCTGGTGACCTCTGGCGTGGAGCTCCCGCACGGCCTCCCGCATGCTGAGCCAGTGGCTGCCCTCCATGGGGGCCACCAGCACCTTCCCAGCCTCGGTCCAACGCCCGGCGCACAGACAGAGCAGGAGTCCAGCCAGCACCTGCCACCGAAGCTGCAGTCCCAGGGCCATCTCCACACAAACCAGAAGGTGCTCCGTCGCTGGTGGGGCTGTGCCACCTATATTTGTTCCCATATATTTATCTTATCATCAAGTCACTTAAGCAAAATGGCATGTCATTGGAAGGCGCTGAGCCCTCTGAACATTAATCATTACAAGATAAATCTATGCCCAGGTTTCATCACCTCTGGTTTCACCCAAAAAAAGATCACTCCCCCTTATCTTGGAAAAACTCCTCTGACCTACTGCTTCCTCTGGGGAACATTCTAGTTCACTCTCTTGTTCTTCATCCAAGACCCAAAGTAAGGCTGTGCCTGCCCATTCCCTTGATCACCTCCTACCTCTCTGCTAACCATTTCTCTGGGGCTGGACTGAACACTGAGGAGTCACCTCTGCCCCAGTCCCCACCCAGAACCTCTGCTGAATGTGACCTTATCTGGGAACTCTTTAAACTCTTTCTCCCTATTCATGAGTGAACTCAGAGCACCTCCAGGGAGATATTAATACATGACATTGCTATGATAGCTTTCTCTTAGCAGATAGGGGATGCTCACTGTCCATTTTTTCCTGTTCAACACTGAGACACCTCTTGCAATGTTCAGGGAAGAGTCTATTGGGACAGCTGTCAAACATCCAAATATCTGGAGAGATCCTTAAGAAAGAGAGCTGAAGAGTTGGTTAATTCTGTTTCCACTTCATGGAATTAGAATTGCTGTTATCTAAAGTGTCAGTGATTAGATTGCTTAGTTTCTGTGATTATGGTTTCAGTCTGTCTGCCCGCTGATGCCCTCTCTCAGTGCCTACCATCTTACTGGGGTATCTCTTAACTTGGATGTGGGGTGTCTCTTCATGGCTGCTCCAGCAAAGTGCAGCCACTGCTCCTTACCTTGGAGGTGGGGGACGTGGAGAATCTCTTCTCAAGATTATCTCCAATCTAATCACATGGACCACAGCCTTGTCTAACTCAATGAAAACTAAGCCATGCCTTGTAGGGCCACCCAAGATGGATGGGTCTTGGTGGAGAGTTGTGACAAAATACGGTCCACTGGAGAAGGGAATGGCAAACCACTTCAGTATTCTTGCCTTGAGAACCCCATAAACAGTATGAAAAGGCAAAATGATAGGACACTGAAAGAGGAACTCCCCAGGTCAGTAGGCACCCAATATGCTACTGGAGATCAGTGGAGAAATAACTCCAGAAAGAATGAAGAGATGGAGCCAAAGCAAAAACAACACCCAGTTGTGGATGGGACTGGAGATAGAAGCAAGGTCCGATGCTGTAAAGAGCAATATTGCATGGGAA
>NW_011494730.1:4596991-4598212 GCF_000754665.1 Bison bison bison | reverse complement strand
CCATAGCATTGACTAGATGGACCTTGGTTGACAAAGTAATGCCTCTGCTTTTTAATATGCTGTCTAGGTTGGTCATAACTTTCCTTCCTAGGAGTAAGCGTCTTTTAATTTCATGGCTGCAGTCACCATCTACAGTGATTTTGGAGTGCAAAAAAATAGCCACTGTTTCCCCATCTATTTGCCATGAAGTGATTGGACCAGATGCCATGATGTTAGTTTTCTGAATGTTGAGCTTTAAAGCCAACTTTTTCACTCTCTTCTTTCGCTTTCATCAAGAAGCTCTTTAGTTCTTCACTTTCTGCCGTAAGGGTGGTGTCATCTGCATGTCTGAGGTTATTGATATTTCTCCCAGCAGCCTAGATTCCAGCTTGTGCTTCCTCCAGCCCAGCGTTTCTCATGATGTACTCTGCATATAAGGTAAATAAGCAGGGTGACAATATATACAGCCTTGACATACTCCTTTCACTATTTGTAACCAGTCTGTTGTTCCATGTCCAGTTCTAACAGTTGCTTCCTGACCTGCATATAGGTTTCTCAAGAGGCAGGTCAGGTGGTCTGGGATCCCATCTCTTTCAGAATTTTCCAAAGTTTATTGTGATCCACATAGTCAAAGGCTTTGCCATAGTCATAAAGCAGAAATAGATGTTTTTCTGGAACTCTCTTGCTTTTCCTATGATCCAGCAGATGTTGGCAATTTGATCTCTGGTTCCTCTGCCTTTTCTAAAACCAGCTTGAACATCTGGAAGTTCATGTCCATGAATCAAGGCAAATTGAAAGTGGTCAAACAGGAGATGGCAAGAGTGAACGTCAACATTTTTTGGAATCAGCGAACTAAAATGGACTGGAATGGGTAAATTTAACTCAGATGACCATTATGTCTACTACTATGGGCAGGAATCCCTTAGAAGAGATGGAGTATCCATCACAGTCAACAAAAGAGTCTGAAATGCAGTACTTGGATGCAATCTCAAAAACGACAGAATGATCTCTGTTCATTTCCAAGGCAAACCATGCAATATCACAGTAATCCAAGCCTATGTTCCAACCAGTAACACTGAAGAAGCTGAAGTTGAATGGTTCTATGAAGACCTACAAGACCTTCTAGGACTAACACCCAAAAAAGATGTCCTTTTCATTATAGGGGACTGGAATGCAAAAGTAGGAAGTCAAGAAACACCTGGAGTAACAGGTAAATTTGGCCTTGGAGTACAGAATGAAGCA
>NW_011494730.1:4596515-4596891 GCF_000754665.1 Bison bison bison | reverse complement strand
TTCAGTTCAGTCACTCAGTCGTGTCCAAATCTTTGCAACCCCATGAACCGCAGCGAGCCAGGCCTCCCTGACCATCACCAACTCCCAGAGTCCACCAGAAGCCATGTCCATAGAGTCAGTGATGCCATCCAACCATCTCATCCTCTGTTGTCCCCTTCTCCTCCCGCCTTCAAACTTTCCCAGCATCAGGGTGTTTTCCAATGAGTCAGCTCTGTGCATCAGGTGGCCAAAATATTGGAGTTTCAGCTCTAACATCAGTCCTACCAAAGAACACCCAGGACTGATCTCCTTTAGGATGGACTGGTTAGATCTCCTTGCAGTCCAAGGGACTCTCAAGAGTCTTCTCCAACACCACAGTTCAAAAGCATCAATTCTT
>NW_011494730.1:4595377-4596415 GCF_000754665.1 Bison bison bison | reverse complement strand
CCATCCCCAAGAAAAAGAAATGCAAAAAAGCAAAATGGCTGTCTGGGGAGGCCTTACAAATAGCTGTGAAAAGAAGAGAAGTGAAAAGCAAAGGAGAAAAGGAAAGATATAAGCATCTGAATGAAGAGTTCCAAAGAATAGCAAGGAGAGATAAGAAAGCCTTCCTCAGCGATCAGTGCAAAGAAATAGAGGAAAACAATAGAATGGGAAAGACTAGAGATCTCTTCAAGAAAATTAGAGATACAAAGGGAACATTTCATGCAAAGATGGGCTCGATAAAGGACAGAAATGGTATGGACCTAACAGAAGCAGAAGATCTTAAGAAGAGGTGGCAAGAATACACAGAAGAACTATACAAAAAAGATCTTCACGACCCAGATAATCACGATGGTGTGATCACTGACCTCGAGCCAGACATCCTGGAATGTGAAGTCAAGTGGGCCTTAGAAAGCATCTCTACAAACAAAGCTAGTGGAGGTGATGGAATTCCAGTTGAGCTATTTCAAATCCTGAAAGATGATGCTGTGAAAGTGTTGCTCTCAATATGCCAGCAAATTTGGAAAACTCAGCAGTGGCCACAGGACTGGAAAAGGTCAGTTTTCATTCCAATCCCAAAGAAAGGCAAAGCCAAAGAATGCTCAAACGGTCAGTTTTCATTCCAATCCCAAAGAAAGGCAAAGCCAAAGAATGCTCAAACTACCACACAGTTGCACTCATCTCACATCCTAGCAAAGTAATACTCAAAATTCTCCAAGCCAAGCTTCAGCAATACGTGAACCATGAACTTCCAGATGCTCACGCTGGATTTAGAAAAGGCAGAGGAACCAGAGATCAAATTGCCAACATCTGCTGCATCATCAAAAAAGCAAAAAAGTTCCAGAAAAACATCTATTTCTGCTTTATTGACTATGCCAAAGCCTTTGACTGTGTGGATCACAAAAAACTTTGGAAAATTCTGAAAGAGATGGTAATCCCAGACCACCTGACCTGCCTCTTGAGAAACCTATATGCAGGTCAGGAAGCAACTGTTAGAACTGG
>NW_011494730.1:4594698-4595277 GCF_000754665.1 Bison bison bison | reverse complement strand
GGGGACTGGAATGCAAAAGTAGGAAGTCAAGAAACACCTGGAGTAACAGGTAAATTTGGCCTTGGAGTACAGAATGAAGCAGGGCAAAGGCTAATAGAGCTCTGCCAAGAGAACACACTGGTTATAGCAAACACCCTCTTCCAACAACACAAGAGAAGACTCAACACATGGACATCACCAGATGGCCAACACTAAAATCAGATTGATTATATTCTTTGCAGCCAAAGATGGAGAAGCTCTATATAGTCAGAAAAAACAAGACTGGGAACTGACTGTGGCTCAGATCATGAACTCCTTATTGCCAAATTCAGACTGAAATTTAAGAAAGTCGGGGAAACCACTAAACCATTCAGGTATGACCTAAATCAAATCCCTTATGATTATACAGTGGAAGTGAGAAATAGATTTAAGGGATTAGATCTGATAGATAGAGTGCCTGATGAACTATGGATGGAAGTTCGTGACATTGTACAGGAGATAGGGAGCAAGACCATCCCCAAGAAAAAGAAATGACAAAAAAGCAAAATGGCTGTCTGGGGAGGCCTTACAAATAGCTGTGAAAAGAAGAGAAGTGAAAAG
>NW_011494730.1:4579335-4594598 GCF_000754665.1 Bison bison bison | reverse complement strand
TATATGCAGGTCAGGAAGCAACTGTTAGAACTGGACATGGAACAACAGACTGGTTCCAAATAGGAAAAGGAGTACATCAAGGCTGTATGTTGTCATCCTGCTTATTCAACTTATATGCAGAGTATATCATGAGAAACGCTGGGCTGGAGGAAGCACAAGCTGGAATCTAGGTTGCTGGGAGAAATATCAATAACCTCAGATATGCAGATGACACCACCCTTATGGCAGAAAGTGAAGAACTAAAAAGCCTCTTGATGAAAGTGAAAGAGGAGAGTGAAAAAGTTGGCTTTAAAGCTCAACATTCAGAAAACTAAGATCATGGCATCCGGTCCCATCACTTCATGGCAAATAGATGGGGAAACAGTGAAAACAGTGGCTGACTTTATTTTTCTGGGCTCCAAAATCACTGCAGATGGTGACTGCAGCCGTAAAATTAAAAGACGCTTACTCCTAGGAAGGAAAGTTATGACCAACCTAGACAGCATATTAAAAAACAGACACATTATTTTGTCAACCAAGGTCTGTCTAGTCAAGGCTATGGTTTTTCCAGTGGTCATGAATGGATGTGAGAGTTGGACTATAAAGAAAGCTGAGAGCAGAAGAATTGATGCTTTTGAACTGTGGTGTTGGAGAAGACTCTTGAGAGTCTGCAAGGACATCCAACCAGTCCAGCCTAAAGGAGATCAGTCCTGAGTGTTCATTGGAAGGACTGATGTTGAAGCTGAAACTCCAATACTTTGGCCACCTGATAAGAACTGACTCACTAAGAACTCAGTGACCCCTGTTAATTGTCTGCTCTTAACTGCATGTCGTACAGATTACAGGACAACTTTCTGGCTTCCCTCACTGTGATAAGCTGCCCTGTGTTTGGCACTCAACCTACATGGATACTATGAACCAAGTGAGGGTACACAGTGCACTTACGGGATTGGCAAGGAGTGTGGTGTTTTCTCTGCTACAGTTAGAAATACACATCTAGACTAGAATAAAATAATTGCTGGGAAGATTGAAGGCAGGAGGAGAGGGGGACAACAGAGGATGAGATGGTTGGACGGCATCACCCACTCAATGGAGATGAGTTTGAGTAAACTCCGGGAGTTGGTAATAGACAGGGAGGCCTAGAGTGCTGTGGCCCATGGGCTCATGAAGATTCTGACACGACTGAGCAACTGAACTGAACTGAACTGAAAGTTCCAGTGGGCAAGAGAACTCTTAGCGATGACACAGTGGCGTCAGTTAGGGCCAGCCCTCACGATCTACACGCCATAGGACAGGAGGGAGCCATCCCCTGGCCTCAGAGGAGGGTCTCTGAATTCTTTTTATGCTGCTAAAGGTGCCAGTCTTTCACTACTCTATTTAGGGACTGGGGCCTTTACTTATCTGGGCCTTTATTACATCTTGGAGTTTATGTTCAGATTTTTCTCCAAGGTCAGTTACAGACCTAAGTCCTGTTCTGGATGGATTCCTCTAAAGCCAATGGGCAATTCTGGAGAGCTTCAGTCACGATGATACTGTGCCAGCAAGTGCCGTTTGGATCATCCTCTACCTTATTAACATCGGGACACAGCCTCACCCATCAGTTAGTCAGCACTAGTACTAGGATACTCCAGGCCAAGTAGCTAGTTAAGTGGAGACACAGAGCCATCCATTAGTAGGCAGCTGCATTAACCCTCTAAGAACAAGCCACCTGGGACCTGGCCCCATCCACCAGAAGGCCCAGGACCAGGCCCCGTGCACCACAGTGCCCAGGACCTGGACTTACCTACCAGTGCACCAGCACGAGCTCAGGACACCCCTGGACCTCACCCCACCCTCCAGCAGACTGACACCAGCTCCAGGAAACCTGGGCTCTACAGACAGGGACTCCAGGATCCGGATTAACCTACCAGTGGGCCACCATTAGATACATATGCAGACATATGTGGCCTCAACATAGGAGCACTTAAATACAAATGGCAAGTATTAACAGACATAAAAAGACAAGGTGACAGTAAACAACAATATTAGGGTGATTTAAAATCCCACATACATCAATGGACACAGCATTCAGACAGAAAACCAATACGGAAACACTGGTCCTAAACAACACATTAGACCAGTTAGGCTTAATAGATATATGCAAAACATTCCATCAAAAGCAGCAAAACACACATTCTTTTCTAGTGTATATGGTATATCAGTCTTGGTAAATCACACAGATCAAGTGTCACTAAACTCAAGAATACTGAAATCACATCAAACATCTTTTCCAACCATGATGTTATGAAACTAAAACTGAACTACAAAAAAAGCTGCAGAAACACATGGAGGCAAAACAATGTGTCACAGTCAGTGGGTCATTGAAGAAATTAAACAAATGCCCCAAGACAAATAAAAATGAAAACGTGATAATCCAAAATCTATGGGAAACAGTAAAAGTAGTTCTAAAAGGAACGTTTTTAGCCATACAAGCATAGATCATGAAATAAGAAAAATCTGAAATAACCTAAACTTACACCCAAAGTAACTAAAAAGAATAACCAAAATCCAGAAGAATATAAAGAAAAAAAAATCATAAAGCTTAAGCCAGAAATTTAAAAGATCAATGAAACAAAGAACTGATTCTTTGAAAAAATAAAGTTGATAAACTTTCAGTCAGAGTCATCAAAAAGAAAGGAAGTCCAGGTAAATAAAAGCCAAAATGAGAAAGACGAAGTCCCAAGAAACACACAAAACATATAAAGGATCATAAGAGATTACTGTGAACAGTTATATGCCAATAAAATGAACAATTAGAAGACATGGACAGATTCTTAGAAATGGACTACATCCCAAGACTGAACCAGGAAGAAATAGAAAATATTAACAAACCAATTACCAGTAATGACACTGAATCAGCAATAAAAAGATCTCCCACAATTGAAGAATACAAAAGCTATAAGAGACCTAAAGTCATGGAAGTTAATATAAATTAAGTACATGAGACACAAGGTCAGCAAAAAAACAAACAAACGGCTAACTCAGTGGATTAAGAAACAAATCCTGCCCCCAAGAGTCCTATTTCAATTAAACCCAAATATCCAGAGTTAACATGAGAAGACTGTGAAACTGTGAGGAAAGCCGTAGTTCCCATGATGGAAACTTGGGGTGGAGTGGTCAGGGCCGGGGCAGATTTGGAGGTGAGGTCAAATCTTTCCACTTTGAGACTCAGTTCTCAGCATCACTGCCCCCACCTTCACTGCATTCACAGTTTACCTCCTTCCAGCCCCCACCACTACTTTTTGATGACCTCAGTGTCCCACCTTGAAGACCTATATGACACGCAATCCAGCCCCGTACATCACCACATTTTACTCCAGACACCAAGTCCTGGCCAGAAGACTTCTGGTCAGCACAGCTCCATCTCTGAGAAGTTGGGCTCAATTATTCCTTTCTCTGATCACGGAGACCTCGACTTCTCTCTCCGGTATTATCTCACTTCCACTTACTCTAGCTCTCTGAAATTTCAGATTCTTTTTGGTGTTTAGGTCTCCTGCAACCACAATCCTTTCCAAGACAAAACCAGTATCAGTTCAACAAACGCCATCTGCTATTCTTTCCTCCTTCTACGGAACACTCTCAGGCAAAAACTCCTGATGGATGGATTCTCAGCTCAACAAACGTGCTCCTTCCTACTCAGCTGGAGAAAATCGGACAATGGTTACAACAGTGCCTACAAAAAAGTGCAATCACAGGCAAATAACAAACACCATCGCTTATCAGTCCTATTGCAGACCCTCATCCCTGACTGTCACTCCTCTCAGAGACCATCACAAACTTTACCACACTACTGCAGGCACTTTAACAATTCACAACAGAGACTGTTAGAAGGAGAATGTGAGGTAGGAACTTTTAGAAAGATCAATATATATTAAGCACCTGGAAGTAAGATATTTATAAAAAGTATGTTTCACTTGGGAACTCCCAGGCAAGCCAGTGGTTAGGACTCAAGCCATCGTTGCCAAGGGCCCAGGTTCAAATCCTGGTTGAGGAACTAGGATCCCACAGGCACTGCAACATGGCAAAAAAAAAAAAAAAGTAATTAATTAATTAATTTTAAAAACATGTGCTCCACTTGGAACACTGATTGAATAAAAGCAGCAGTACAGACCTGAGATAATGGTTTCCTGTTGGCACAGTTGATGCCCCCAGTGAACACCATGTTGGGCATGATGGGCCGTGGATAGTCCATCACAAAGTCTTCTCTGAACAGCCACACGGATCCAGAGGCAAGAATCTCCCCCCGTGACACCTCTCTCTGAAGAAGCTCAGAGGCCATACGTGCATAAGGAATGACAGAAACCTGGCAAATGTACTTCAGGCTCAGAGGGTAGAGCATGCTCTTGACCCTTTGGAAGAATGTCATGCGGTCTGAATTCATTGTTAACAACCTAGGAATGCATGAGAAAGGGTTTGGGCATGCTGTGCCCTCAACATCTAAGTCACACAGAGGGAACACGATAAATGAATAAATAAATACAGCAGAAATCAACAGGTACTTAGCCAGCCCCTGTGGGGAAAACAGCTAATCAGCCAGGATGGCACGTTCAGGAAGGACTGCTGCTGAAGCTGAAACTCCAATACTTTGGCCACCTGGTACAAAGAGGTGACTCACTGGAAAAGACCCTGATGCTGGGAAAGATTGAGGGCAAGAGAAGGGGGAGACAGAGGATGAGATGGTTGGCTGGCATCACCGACCTGATGGATACGAGTTTGAGTAAGCTCCGGGAGTTGGTGATGGACAGGGAGGCCTGGCCTGCTGCAGTCCGTGGGGTCGCAAAGAATCGGACATGACTGAGCGAGAGAACTGAACTGAACTGAACAGCTAAGCGCGTTGTCTAGCACTGAGCATGCGCCTCAGGAGGTACTTGCTTGGTCCTGGGCTACTTTGTGCGGTGTACCTGACTGAGCTCCACCTAAAGCCTCATGGCTGTGTCCGTCGGGTCAGCCACGAGAGGAGACAATATACTGTGTCTGCTGCTACGGCTGCTGTGCCAGCCAGGAGAGAAGAAACGTGTCTGCAGTTTCCACGGCTTCTTGAGTCTTATTCCAGCCTCTTAGCTCACGCCTTGCCTACCACAGGTTCAACAAACATTGCGCAAGTGAGATACAGCAGTTCATTGCTGTGAACTGGATCGGCAAGACAGCCCCGCGGCAGTACATAGGGTCCCTTAAAACTGCATCAAAGGGACTGGCATTCGAGTGCCTGATCAGGTCCTTGGAATACCTTAAAAGACCTTACAGAGAACAAACAGTTGTTACAGACACCGTAGCCCCCAGAAACAGTGCTAAAAAACATCCTCTTTCAAAAAGCAGATGAACATGACCCCTCATGAGAGAATCATATTCTTCCTGTGTGTCAGGAATCGCATAGATTTTCGTGGTGAAAAAGCGCTCTGCCTGGGTGTGTATATTCACCTGCAGAGGAACAACCACTGCTCGGTGGCCTTGGGCCTGGAGCTCATTAATGGCCTCCCTGCATGCTTAAGCGAGTGGCTGCCCTCCATGGGGACCACCAGCATATTCTCAGACTTGGTTATCGCTTGATGCACAGACAGAGCAGGAGTCCAGCCAGCACCTGCCACAGAAGCTGCAGTCCCAGGGCCATCTCCACACAAACCAAAAGCTACTGAGTCTCCGGTTGAGCTATGCCACCTATATTTGTTCCCTTTATCTTATCATCAGGTCACTTAAGCAAAATGGCATGGCATTGGAGGGCAGTTTGCCATCCATACATTAATCATTACAGGATAAGTCCATGCCTGGGTTTCATCACCTCTGATTTCACCCTAGGAAAGTCCCTTCCTCCCTTCTCTTGGAAAATCTCCTCTGACTCTGCTGCTCCTGGTAGGGAGCATTCTAGGTCACTGAAATGTTTGTCATCCAATTTCCAAAGCAAGGCTGCGTGGGCACATTCCCTTTGATCACCTTCTGCCTCTCTGCTAAGCACACTCTACAGGGCTGGACTGAACTCTCAGAAGTCACCTCTGTCCCAGTCCCCACCCAAAACCTCTGGTGCATGTGACCTTATCTGAGAACTCTTTAAACTCTTTCCCCTGATTGATGGGCGAACAAGGAGCCCTTCATTGTTCACTTCCAGGGAAACATACAACATCGCTGAGACAGCTTTCTCTCAGCAGGAGAGAACCTGATTGTCTTTTTGTTCCTCTTCCACACTGAGACACCTCTTCCACTGTTTAGGGGGAGAGTCTGTTGGAGGAGCTGTCGTATATGGAAATATCTGATGAAATTCCTGATGAAGACAAAAGAAGTGATGTTTGAAACATCTGTATTAACTTCCTGGAATAAGAGTTGCTGTTATCTAAAGCATCGATGGGCAAGGCAACACTTAGCAATGACACAGTGGGGTCAGAAAGCACAAGTCCCGAAGATCTGCACACCCTGGACATCAGGGAGCTGTCCCTTGCCCCCAACCTGTCTCTCTGAATCCTCTTCTGATGCTGAAGGCATCAGTCTTCTGCTACTCTGTTTAGGGACTGGGGTGTACCTTAATCTGGGCTTTTATTATATCTTATTGTTTATGTTCACATTTTTCTCCAAGGTCAGTTACAGTGTTGAGTCCTGATAAGGATAGATTCCTCCAAAACAGAGGGGCTCCTGAATTTGTGGGACCCTTCTGAGGCGGGGCCTGTGCAACTGCTTGCATCGCGGGCCCACGAGGCGGCCCTGCTACAGAGACTGATGCTCACGTGTGCTCAGCAGGATACAGCATCTCCGTGTCCCGTCTGCCCTGGGGACGATGTGGGAGGGCTTCTTTGGCTGCCCAGCCCTAGACCAGCAAAAATGTGATCGGCTGTCCCATCCTTGCCATTCAAAGTAACACATATACTAAGCCAACTAAGGCACAGTGCACTTGGGGGATTGGAAACTGATGGTATTTTCTCTGGTCCAGTTAGAGCTTTAAATCTATACTAGAATAAAATAAATGAAGAGGCATACAACATCATTCCTGGGAAGAATGAACACTCTAACTCTTGATTTTGCACCAAATTAAGGTATAGATAAAAATGATAGACCAAGTCAAATCTCACTGAAATTTGTAATATGACCCAAAAAATTCACCTAGAAGCATTTCTGTTTTCTAATAGGAGTGACTCCTATCAGATCAATGCTCTCAAACAACTTTTAAATCCAGATAGACTTCACATATATGGTCAAGTTATTTTGGGCAAGGCTGCACAATATTCAATGCTGCTGCTGCTAAGTCACTTTGGTCGTGTCCAACTCTGCAACCCCATAGACGGCAGTGCACCACTGCCTGGGATTCTCCGGGCAAGAACACTGGAGTGGGTTGCCATTTCCTTCTCCAATGCATGAAGGTGAAAAGTGAAAGTGAAGTCGCTCAGTCGTGTCTGACCCTCAGTGACCCCATGGACTGCAGCCCTCCAGGCTCCTCCGCCCATGGGATTTTCCAGGCAAGAGTACTGGAGTGATGTGCCATTGCCTTCTCCCCAGTATTCAGTAGGGACCATCTTTTCAACAAATGGTGCTGGGAAAACTGGGTGTCTGAATGTAAGCAATGAAATTGGACTCTTACTAACGCCATATATTATTTTATATTTGTTTAATTGCTAATTCGTGTCGGACTCTTTTGAAACCCCACCAGGCTCTTCTGTCCATGGAATTTCCTAGGGAAGAATACTAGAGTGGGTTGCCATTTCCTTCTCCAGGGATCTTCCTGGCCCAGAGATTGAACCTGTGTCTGCTGCATTGACAGGCATATCCTTTACCACTGAGCCACAAGGGAAGCCCAATGCCATATATAAGTTCAACTCAAAATCAAAGGCCTAAATGTAAGACCAAAGCTATAAAACTCTTCAAACTAGACATATGAGAAAACAACACAACATTTGGCAAAGATTTCTTGAAATTACACCAAAGAATAGCTAATAAAAAATTAAAAACTGGACTTCATGAAAAAATTTTAAATGTGTGCATCAAATGATATTAACAACAGAGTGAAAGCACAGAGTTGCTAGAATACATTCAAACTTAAGATACAGATATAAGCATTTATGTATGAACTTCTTGTGTTAGTCGCTCAGTCATGTCCGACTCTTTGCGACCCCATGGATGGTAGCCCACCAGGCTCCTCTGTCCAGGGGATTCTCCAGGCGAGAATACTGGAGTGGGTTGCCATTCCCTTCCCCAGGGGATCTTTCCAACCCAGGGATTGAATCCCAGTCTCCCGCATTGCAGGCAGATTCTTTACTATCTGAGCCACCAGAGAAGCCAAAACCAAAAAGGCACACCACAGAGTGAAAGAAAACATTTACAAATATGTTTGATACAGGATTAACATCCAGAATATATGGAGAACTCATGGAACTCAACATGGGCAAAAAGACCTGATTCAAAATAGACAAACAACTTAGACATTTCTCAAAAGAATATGTGCAAATAACCAATAAGCATTGAAAAGACGCTTAACATAATCATTAGGGAAATGCAGATCAAAGCTACAATGAGATGTCTCCTCACACCATTATGATGGCAATCATAAAACAAACAAAACAGAAAACAAAGAAAAAAATGTGGAAAAATTGGAACCCTCGTGTACTGTTGATGGAAATGTAAATTGCTGTAGCCACTGTCAAAACAGAATGGCAGCTCCTCAAAAACTTAAATACCAGATGATCCAGCCATTCCACTTCTTAGTACATGCACAAAAGCACCGAAAACAGAGTCTTAAAGAGGGATTTGTACATCCATGTTCAGCAGCATTATCCCCAATAGCCTAAAGGTGAAAGCCAACCATGTTCATTGGCAGATAAACAGATAAGCAAACTGTGCCTCATTTATACAATGAAATATATTTCAGCCTTAAAAAGGAAAGAAATTCTAAGAACATATATGACAACATGAATGAATCCAGAGAACATGATGCCAAGTGAAAAGGCCAGTAGCAAAAAGAAAAATATTGTACAATTCCACTTATATTAGGTATCTAGAGCGCTCAAATTCATAGACACAGAAAGTATAATAGCGAATGCCAAGAGCTGGGAGCTAGGCAGTTATTGTTTAATGGGCTCAGAGTTTCAGTTTTTCAAGACGAAGAGTTATGGAAATTGGTTGCACAACAATATGACTGTAATTAACACTACTAAACTGCACACTCGGAGAAGGCAATGGCACCCCACTCCAGTACTCTTGCTTGGAAAGTCCCATGGATGGAGGAGCCTAGTGGGCTGCAGTCCATGGGGTCACTAAGAGTCAGACACGACTGAGCGACTTCACTTTCACTTTTCACTTTCATGCATTGGAGAAGGAAATGGCAACCCACTCCAGTGTTCTTGCCTGGAGAATCCCAGGGACAGGGGAGCCTGGTGGGCTGCCGTACTGGGGTCGCACAGAGTCGGACATGACTGAAGTGACTTAGCGGCAGCAGCAGCAAACTATATACTTAAATGTGGTTAAAATGGTAAATCTTATGTTAGGGATGTTTTACCACAATTAAGCATTAAAAAGAAAATTTTATGAAGAAAACACAACAGTCATAAACCTATGTGCAACAATCTAAAAGCTATATATTTAAAGGAAAACTAGTAAACTTCCAAATGTAATTTGAGAAAAATTCAGTTAAATGGGGGGATATTTTTAGGTATTATTTTCTGAATTGGGCACACTGAGCTTTTCTTAATAGAAAAATTTAAATATACCTCTTTAGGTTTACATATGGAATGTTTACAAACACTGATCGTATGCTGTCTCACATAGTAGCCACTGACTATGTACGAGTATTGAGTACTTGGAATGTGTAGAGTCCAAATTGCTATGTGCTGTATGTATAAAAGACACACCAGGTCTGGAGGACTTAGTATGAAATTTTTAATTCTGAAGTATCTCAATAATTTTATATTGAGGAAACTGGCCAAGATGTTGGACTGGGAAGACCTTGGGCTCATTTCCTCTTACAGGCTCACCAATATTACAACTTATAGAGCAAATACTGATGTGAAACACCAAAGACTAGCTGAAAAGATCTTCCACAACTAAGTATATAAAGAAGGAACCACAAGAAGATTTGTAGAGACTCTGGTTCGATTCCGGGGTTCAGAAGCCCACTGGAGAAGGGATAGGCTACCCACTCCAGTATTCTTGGGCTTCCCTGGTGGCTCAGCTGATAAAGAATCCGCCTGCAATTCAGGAGACCTGGATTCGATCCCTGGGTTGGGAAGATCCCCTGAAGAAGGGAAAGGCTACCCACGCAGTATTCTGGCCTGGAGAATTCCATGAACTGTATAGTCCATGGGGTCACAAAGAGTTGGACATAACTGAGTGACTTTCACTTTCACTTCATGGCAAATAGATGGGGAAACAGTGGCTGACTTTATTTTTCTGGGCTCCAAAATCACTGCAGATGATGACTGCAGCCATGAAATTAAAAGATGCTTACTCCTTGGAAGGAAAATTATGACCAACCTATGCTAGGTCACTTCAGTCGTTTCTGACTCTGTGCGACCCCATAGACAGCAGCCCACCAGGCTCCCCCGTCCCTGGGATTCTCCAGGCAAGAACACTGGAGTGGGCTGCCATTTCCTTCTCCAACCTAGACAGCATATTAAAAAGCAGAGATGTTACTTTTCCAAAAAAGGTCCGTCTAGTCAAGGCTATGGTTTTTCCAGTAGCCATGTATGGTTGTGAGAGTTGGACTATAAAGAAAGCTGAGAGCCGAAGAATTGATGCTTTTGAATTGCGGTGTTGGAGAAGACTCTTGAGAGTCCCTTGGACTGAAAGGAGATCCAACCAGTCCATCCTAAAAGAGATCAGTCCTGAGTGTTCATTGGAAGGACTGATGTTGAAGTCGAAACTCCAATACTTTGGCCACCTGATGTGAAGAACCGACTCATTGAAAAAAACTTTGAGGCTGGGGAAGATTGAAGGCAAGAGGAGAAGGGGACAACAGAGGATGAGATGGTTGGATGTCATCACCGACTCAATGGACACAAGTTTGGATAAACTCTGGGGGTTGGTGATGGACAGGGAGGCCTGGCATGCTGCAGTCCATGGGGTCACAAAGAGTCGGACATAACTGAGCGACTGAACTGAACTGAAGATATGGTATAATCAAGACCCACACCCCATGGTAGACGATCCACAAATGGGAGTTAATTAGTATTGCAGAGGTTCTCCCTCAGGAGTGAGGGATATGAGCCCACATTGGGCTTCCTAGCCTGGGGGTCCTGAAATGGGAAGAAGGGTTTCCAGAATGTTGGGCTTGGAAGGCCAGTGGGGCTTACTTTCAGGAGAGCCAGGGGCTGTAGGATATAGAGACTCCACTCTCAAAGCGTGCACACAAAATCTCACATACTCTAGGGACCAGGGAAGAAGCAGCAATCAGAAAGGAGCCTGGTCAGACCCACCTGCTGATCTTAAACAGCCTCTCAGAGAGGCAGGAGACAGAGATCATTCTGGGATATAAATATGAGCTCCAACTGTTTTGGGGGAGCTCAGTTCTAACGATGCCACTGTGCTGGCCAGTGCCATTTTGAAATCCTCTCTCTCTAGATCAATAGTATCAGGACCCAGCCCCACCCATCACCCTGTCAACACCAGTACAAGGATGCCTCATGTAAAAGGGCTGATTGAGTGGAGACACAGACCCATCCACTAGTGACCAGCTACCTTAGAATCTCCTGAGCTCTCAGCCACCTGGGACCTAGAATTGCCTACCAGTGCTCCTGGGCCTCACCCACCCTCCAGCAGGATGACATGAGCGCCACGATTGGTGTTGAGAGAATGAAGTAAAATTGTCACTTTTCACAGATTACATGATATGCACTACACATAGAAAATCCTAAAATCACCACCAAAAACTACTAGAACTCATCAGTGAATTCAGTAATGTTAAGGCCAAAATCACTGCAGATGGTGATGGCAGCCATGAAATTAAAAGACGCTTACTCCTTGGACAGAAAGTTATGACAAACCTAGATAGCATATTCAAAAGCAGAGACATTACTTTGCCAATAAAGGTCCATCTAGTCAAGGCTATGGTTTTTCCTGTGGTCATGTATGGATGTGAGAGTTGGACTGTGAAGAAAGCTGAGTGTTGAAGAATTGATGCTTTTGAACTGTGGTGTTGGAGAAGACTCTTGAGAGTCCCTTGGACTGCAAGGAGATCCAACCAGTCCATTGTGAAGGAGATCAGCCCTGGGTGTTCTTTGGAAGGAATGATGCTAAAGCTGAAACTCCAGTACTTTGGCCACCTCATGCAAAGAGTTGACTCATTGGAAAAGACTCTGATGCTGGGAGGGATTGGGGGCAGGAGGAGAAGGGGACAACAGAGGATGAGATGGCTGGATGGCATCACTGACTCGATGGACATGAGTCTGAGTGAACTCCGGGAGTTGGTGATGGACAGGGAGGCCTGGTGTGCTGTGATTCATGAGGTGGCAAAGAGTCGGAGACTACTGAGCAACTGAACTGAACTGAACTGACTGAAGGCATACAAAATTATTATACAGAAATCTACTGCATTTCTATACACTGAGAGTGAACTATCAGGAAAAGAAATTATTAATAATATTACCATTCTATTTTCAATCATATCAAAAAGAATGTAACACCTAGGAATAAATATAAGAAGGTTAAAGACCTATACTCTGGGAACTATAAGACACTGATGAAAGACATTGAAGATGACACAAACAAATAGAAAGATACACTGTGGATACATGGATTAAAAGAATTAACATTATTAAAGTGACCATACTACCCAAGGCAAGCTATAGATTCAACACAGTATCTATCAAAACACCAATGGCATTTTTCAAAGAACAAGAAAAAATAATTCTAAAATTTTTATGGAAGCATAAAAGACTGAATAACCAAAAAAATCTTGAGAAAAAAGAACAGAACTGGAGCAGCAACATGGATAGGCCTTAGAGATGATCATACTAAGTGAAACAATCAGATAAAGACACATATCATGTGGTATCACTTATACATGGACTCTAAAAAAATGATACAAATAAACTTATTTTTCAAAAGAAACAGACTCACAGGCATAGAAAAGAAGTTTTTGGTTACCAAAAGGGAAAGAGAGAGGAGAGTTAAATTCGGATCTTGAGATTAACAGCTACATATCACTATACATAAAAGAGATAAATAGCAAGTTCCTATGTACAGAATCCCAGGGATGGGGGAGCATGGTGGGCTGCCATCTATGGGGTCGCACAGAGTCGGACACGACTGAAGTGACTTAGCATGTACAGCAAAGGGAGCTATATTCAATACCTTGTAATAATCTGTAATGAAAAAGAATATATATCTCAATAACTTTGCTGTATGACAGAAACTAACACAACATTGTTCAAATTAACTATACTTCAGTTTTTTCAAAAAGAGTCAAACTGAAGGAATTACACTTCCTGGTTTAAAACTATGCTACAAAACTACAGTGATCCAAGCAGTAAGGTCCTACAGAAACACACATGTATCAGTGGAACAGAATATACGGCAGAAATAACTTCAGATCTATACTGCAGCTGATCTACGACAAAGGAGGTAATAATATACAATGGGGGAAAGACAGCCTCTTCAGTAAATGGTATTGGGAAAACTTGGCAGCTGCATGCAAAAGAATCAAACTGGATTGCTCTCTCACACTATGAACAAAAACAAATTCAAAATAGATTAAAGACTTAAAGCCATAAAACTTTGGGTAGAAGACATAAGGCAGTAACCTCTTTAACTTTTTAAATATTACTATTAATATTACTATTGCATTTTTTTGGGTATGATTCCTCAGACAAGAGAGACAAAAGTAAAATAAACGAATGGGACTTTATCAAACTAAAATCTTTTGAACAGCAAAGAAAATTACTAACAAAAGGGAAAGGCCACTTTCTGAATGGAAGAAGACATTTGCAAATAATATATCTGATAATAGGTTAATATCCAAAAGACACAAAGAACTCCAAGTCAATACCAACCAAAAAAAAAAACAACAACATGATTACAAATGGACTGAGACTTAAAGAGACATGTTTCCAGAGAAGACATACAAATGGCCAACAGGCACGTGCAAGGATGCTCAACATCACTAATCATGAGAGAAATGCAAATCAAACAACAATGAACTATCACCTCACACCTGTCAGAATGGCTATTATCAAAAAGACAATAAATAACAAAGGTTGGCAAGGATGTCGAGAAAGGGGAACTCTAGGGCAGTATTGTGGGCAATGTAAATTTTTGCAGTCACTATGGAAAACAGTACAGGGTTTCTCAAAAAGTTAAAAACAAAACTGTCATATCATCCAGCAACTCCACTCCTGGGTATTTATCCAAAACATACCCCAAAAAACATTAATTAGAAAAGATATATACACCCCTATGTTCATTGCAGCCTCGTTTACTACAGTCGAAAATACTGGCTACTGAATATTGCTTGGCCATAAGAAAGAAAGGAATCTTGTCATTTGTGACAACGTGAATGGACCCAGAGGGTATCACGCTTAGTGAAGTAAGTCAGGGAAAGACAAATACTGCATGATTTCACTTATACAAGAAAAATAAAAGGCAAAGCAAATGAACAGAAACAGACTCATAGAGAACAAACAGGTAGTTAACAAAAAGCAGGAGAGTGAGAGAAGGAGAGAGAAGGCTGAGGGGGATTAAAATACAAACTTTTGGCTGCAAAATAAATGTCACAGGTATGAAAGGAGTGTGTGAAATACAGTCAGTAGTTATGTAATACATTTCTATGATGAATATCATAGCTGGGTTTATTGTGGTGATTATTTTAACTGTATCAAAGTATTGAAACTCTAAGTTGCATAATAGGAGCAAACAGTGCTGCAGGCCAACCATACTACAAAAACAAGCAAGAAACTCAGAGAGAAAGAAACCAGATCTGTGGCTACCAGAGGCAGGAGACGCGGGGAGGGGGACTGGGTGAAGGCAGTCTAAGGGTGCAGATGTGGAGCTATAAGAGAAATAAACACTAGGGATGTAATTAACAACATTCACTTTCACTTTTCACTTTCATGCATTGGAGAAGGAAATGGCAACCAACCCCAGTGTTCTTGCCTGGAGAATCCCAGGGACAGGGGAGCCTGGTGAGCTGCCGTCTATGGGGTCACACAGAGTCGGACACGACTGAAGCGACTTAGCAGCAGCAGCAGCAGCAGTATCAGTTCAGTCGCTCAGTCATGTCTGACTCTTTGTGACCCCATGAACCACAGCACGCCAGGCCTCCTTGTCCATCACCAGCTCCC
>NW_011494730.1:4576401-4579235 GCF_000754665.1 Bison bison bison | reverse complement strand
CCAACCATTTCATCCTCTGTCGTCCCCTTCTCCTCCTGCCCTCAATCTTTCCCAGAATCAGGGTCTTTTCCAATGAGTCAGCTCTTCCCATCAGGTGGCCAAAGTATTAGAGTTTCAGCTTCAACATCAGTCCTTCCAATGAACACCCAGGACTGATCTCCTTTAGGATGGACTGGTTGGATCTCCTTTCAGTCCAAGGGACTCTCAAGAGTATTCTCAACACTACAGTTCAAAACCATCAATTCTTCGGCACTCAGCTTTCTTTATAGTCCAACTCTCACATCCATATGTGACTACTGGAAAAACCATAGCCTTGACTAGATGGTCCTTTGTTGGCAAAGTTATGTCTCTGCTTTTTAATATGCTGTCTAGGTTGGTCATAAATTTCCTTCCAAGGAGTAAGGTGTCTTTTAATTTCATGGCTGCAATCACCATGTGCAATGATTTTGGAAGCCCCCCAAAAATAAGGTAAGCCACTGTTTCCACTGTTTCCCCATCTGTTTGCCATGAAGTGATGCGAGAATGCCGTGATCTTAGTTTTCTGAATGTTGAGCGCAGGAGCAGCTGCGAGGAGCTACCCCACATCCAAGGTCAGGGGAGGCAGCTGTGCTTTGCTGGAACAGCCGTGAAGAGATACCCCATGTCCAAGGTAAGAGAAACCCAAGTAAGACAGTAGGCGCTGAGAGAGGACATCAGAGGGCAGACAGACTGAAACCACAATCACAGACAACTAGCCAATCTGATCACATGGACCACAGCCTTGTCTGACTCAGTGAAACTAAGCCATGCTGTGTAGGGCCACCCAAGACGGCGGGTCATGGTGGAGAGGTCGGACAGAATGTGGTCCACTGGAGAGGGGAATGGCAAACCACTTCAGTATTCTTGCCTTGAGAACCGCATGAACAGTATGAAAAGGCAAAAAGATAGGACACTGAAAGATGAACTACTCAGGTTGGTAGGTGCCCAATATGCTACTGGAGATCACTGGAGAAATAACTCCAGAAAGAATTAACAACATTAACTCCTTTAATTTTTTGTCTATGTGAGATAACGGGTGATCACTAAATTTGTTTTAGTAAACGTCTCATGATCTAGGTAAGTCAAATCATTCTGCTGTCCACCGTAAGCTTCTACAGGAAAATGACAAGCAAAAGTGTGAGTTGTTCAGTCATGTCTGACTCTTTGCAGCCCCATGGACTGTAACCCACCAGGCTTCTTTGTGCATGGAATTCACCAGGCAAGAATACTGGAGCGGGTAGCCATTTCCTTCTCCAAGGGATTTTCCCGACCCACGGATGGAACTCGGGTCTCCTGCACTGCAGGAGGAGTCTTTACCATCTGAACCTCCAGGGAAGCATGTCAACTATATCTCAATAAAACTGAAAGAAACAAAGACAAACAAGTGCCTGAAAATTTTTTATATTGAGTATATGTTTAAAGGTTAGTATTTTTATATATTTGATTCAGTAAAATATATAATTAAAATTAATTTTAACCCTCTTTTTGCTTTTTTTAAATATATCTACTAAAAAGCTTTCAGTTACATATGTGACTTGCATTGGACTATTCTGTACTAGACTATAAAGGAACCTATTAACATTTTTTAAAGTAGTGACTCCACAAGAAACATTCTCTGATTATAATTCAAAATAATTGCAAAAGATAACAGAAAGATGGATGCAACAAATGTTAACTATATGGGAGTTTGGAAACAATCTCATTTTTAAAAAATACTCACTGACTCAAAGAAGAAATAAAAAACATGCATTTAAGTTAAAAAAAAGAAAATGAGAGCAGTTTATACCAAAATCTAAGGAATGGGGAGAATGTTTTATCTATAACCTTCAGTTCTTCATTATTAAGAAAACATAAAGGAACTTAATGCTTACATAAGAAATTAGAAAAACAACTATAAAGTAAAACAAAGGAAACAAGATGATATCATCAACAAAAACAATAAGCTGCAATTAATGTAACAGAAAACAAAAATAGTAAAAAGAATGAGCAAATCCAAAAGTTATTTCTTTGAGGGGACCCATAAAATATTTCAACCCATCATAAACCTTAAGGAGGAGAAGGAACAAAAATATTACAAATTTTATCTTTCCTATTGTGAAAAAAATTTCCATAAACATTTAAAGGAGTCACATCTAAGGATAAAACATACCAAATAAATAAGACTGACAAAATCTCAAAGTAAAATCAATTTAGTTGGAACAAAAATGATAAGAGTGTGCTTACCATGTATAACGTTTGAGAATTTCAGGGTAAGTGATCTTTCATTTGGCAGAAACATACCTAAATGCCTCCAAATGACACAACTTTTCCTGCTGCGCATATTTTAAGTAATGATAATAGACAATATTTGTGTGCTCACAGTGACAATATTAAGGTCAGAATGGTTAACTCTGGGCTTCCCTTTTGTGGCTCAGCTGGTAAAGAATCTGCTTGCAATGCAGGAGACCTAGGTTCAATCCCTGGGTTGGGAAGATCCCCTGGAGAAGGGAATGGCTGCCCACTCCAGTATTCCGGCCTGGAAAATTCCATGGACTGTACAGTCAGTCCATGGGGTCACAAAGAGTCGGACATGACTGAGCGACTTTCATTTTCTTCATGGTTAACTCACCCAGTCAAGGTCATTCAGCTAGGAAAATGGGATTGAAGATTTGAGGCAATGCAGTTAATTCTAGAAGATACACTTGCCGGGAGCCGGCATATTGCATATTGAGTGCATATTGCATATTGAGTGCATATTGCATATTGAGTGCAGGACTTTCCACAGCATCATCTTTCAGGATCTGGAATAGCTCAACTGGAATTCTATCACTGCCAGG
>NW_011494730.1:4574722-4576301 GCF_000754665.1 Bison bison bison | reverse complement strand
TGTCGTCCCCTTCTCCTCCCTCCCCCAATCCCTCCCAGCATCAGGGTGTTTTCCAATGAGTCAACTCTTAGCATGAGGTGGCCAAAGTATTGGAGTTTCAGCTTTAGCATCAGTCCTTCCAATGAACACCCATTACTGAGCCATAAAAAAGGATGAAATCTTGCCATTGTGACAACATGGATGGACCTCATGGGTATTACACTTAGTGAAGTAAGACATATAAAGATAAATATGTATGATTTCACTTACATGTGGAAAATAAAAGGCAATGAAAATGAACAACCATAACAAAACAGAAACAGACTCACAGATACAGAGAACAAACAGGCTATTGACAGGGGATCAGAGCAGGGAAAGGAAAGTAAAGGGTGAGGGGGATTAAGATCCAAGCTTCCAGTTGCAAAATAAGTGTCATAGGTATGAAATGAGTGTGAGATACAGTCAATAGTTACATAATACATTTCTGTGATGGATATCATAGCTGGATTTATGGTGATTATTTTGAAGTGTGGAGAAGGACTGAATCACCATGTTGTGTAATAGGAACAAGCATAGTGCTGCAGACCAATCATACTTTGAAAACTAAGAAGCAAACTCATAGAAATGGAAATCAGCTTTGTGGCTACCAGAGGCAGGGAATGGGAGGAGGGGGAGCAGTAAAGAATCTGCCTGCAATGCAGGAGATAGAGATTCGATCTCTGGGTTTGGAAGACCAGCCCCTGGTGGAGGGCAAGGCAACCCACTCCAGTACTCTTGCCAGGAAAATCCCATGGACAGAGGGGCCTGGTAGGCTACAGTCCATAGGGTTGCAGAGAATCGGACATGACTAAAGCGGCTGAGCACACATGCAGTCTATGTACTAATTTCCGGTCATCAGTTCAGTTGCTCAGCCATGTCCAACTCTTTGCGACCCCATGGAGTGCAGCACGCCAGGCTTCCCTGTCCATCACCAGCTCCCAGAGCATGCCCAAACTCATGTCCATAATTTCCAGTTATAAGAGAAATAAATACCAGGACTGTAGTTAACAACATTAATTCCTTTAATTTTGTACTTATATGAGATGATGCGTGATCACTAAACTTGTGGTAAAAGTCTCATGATCTAGAAAGTCAGATCACTCTGCTATCCACCTTAAGTTTAACCAAGGTTGCCTGTCAATTATGTCTCAATAAAACTGGAAGAAACCATGGCAAACAAGCACCTGAACACAATTTTATATTGAGCATATGTTTAAAGGATAATATTTTAATATATTTGATTCAATAAAATATATTATGAAAATTAACTGCAATCCTCTTTTTACTTTTTTTTTAATATACGTACTAAAAAGCCTTCAATTACATATGACTTACATTAGATTCCTATTGGACAATTCTGTACTAGACCATAAAGAAAACATATTAAGAAATTTTTTAAAATAGTGACTCACAAGAAACATTCTCTGATTATAATTCAAAATAATTAGAAAAAAATAAGGGAAAAATGACTGCAATAATCTTAATTATATGGGAATTAAGAAACAATCTTCTTTAAAATAAATAGAAGCCACTGACACAAAGAGCAAATCAAAAACATAAA
>NW_011494730.1:4570186-4574622 GCF_000754665.1 Bison bison bison | reverse complement strand
TTCCACAGCATCATCTTTCAGGATCTGGAATAGCTCAACTGGAATTCTATCACTGCCAGGAGCCAGCGTGAGGAGCTCCACCCATGACAAAGGTCATGAGGAAGGAGGCTCGGCATACGCAGGCGGGATCAAGCCTCAGGAGTCCCCCTGGAAATTCTCAAGCATCTACCCCCAAAACCAGAGTCTGCCTACTTTCTGCTTTGTGCTTTCACCTACACCTCTGACTTTACGGGGGGCTGTCCCCCACTACCTCTCTCTGAAAAAAAGAGTTAGCTTACAGTTCCAGTTAATAATTCCTGGGTGTGACAGTGTTTCAACCTACAAACTCCTTTGGAAATCCTCTAGCCTGTCTGAATAGGTTTTTCCGGCCACATGTGATTGTTCAGTAGCCTCCCAACTGTGAGAGGCAGGAGATGTTCTAAACTGTCTAAACACAGATTCCTTTGAGTAGTTAAAAGACTGATTAGAAATTGTTTTGGTGAAAGGTTTTTTCACTTATTGGGCCAATGTTTGCTGCTAAGTCTCCGTACTCCTTACCTACTGTGTCCTTGGCAGTGTATTGACTGATATAATGGGTGTATAGAAATGTAAGTAGTAGCCTCAGTGTTTGTAACCTTGGACCCTTGAGTTAATTCTTTTCTTGATTGAGCCCACCTCACCTTTGCCCTATAGGAATGCAGCTTTGTCCAATGCCTTTTTGGAGGCTGGTGCCTGACTTTGGAATAATCACCTTTAGAGAAAAATAAGTTTCTTAAAATGTTAACAGGCCTCCTGGCCAGAAGATGATGTAATTCACCTGAACTTTTGCATATGATAAGTTTGAAAGCCTGGCTTCGATTAGGACCAGGTACTGCTGCCCTTGCATGACTCCACCCCTTCCCCCATTATCCTCTATGCACAACTTAAGGTATAAAAACTACTTTGGAAAATAAAGTGCGGGCCTTGTTCACCGCAACTTGGTCTCCCCATGTCACTCTCTTTCCCAAAGTCTGGCTGAGTCTCCATCTGGAGCGCGGAACCCGCCATGCTTGCTAATTATGCCTGGGCTTCTAAGATCCGACCGGGGAGGCCTCAGTGTCTCCTCTCCTTCGGGAGAACGGAAGGACGCCTGCGGCCTACGTAAGTGGTGCAAACTTCTTGTCTTGAAGTTTTATTGGTCTCCCGCGTAAACCAAGCTACTTAGCCTCTTTTCTCCACTGAATTTTCCTACTGAGCTATCCTCATTCTATTACTCTTTATATCTTTGATAAATATTTAAATAAATAGGTCGCCTATGCCCTCTCTCCTTCGAATACCCTGGATCAGCCGGGGCTGGACCCCGGCATACACTCACATAGAAAAACTAAAAAGAACACCACCTCCTTACATTTCACTTTTTACAAATCTCACAGATACATACATGTTTGATCATTGGACAAATGCATTGCATGAAGAGGAAATAAAGTAGAATAAAACTTTGTAGTGTGAGCAATAAAGAAAAATGAAGTTAGAGTTGAGCAATAATAAATACGTTAATGAAAAGAGATGTAAAAATCAGAATACGAAAACTATAAGAGGCCTAAATCATGGAAGTTAATATAAATTCAGTACATGTGACAAAAGAGGGTAAAAAAGATGGTTGATTCAGTGGATAAGAAAACAAATCCTGCCCACAAGAGTCCTATTTCACTTAAACTCACATATTCAGGATTAACATATGAAGACTCTGAAACCATTAGGAGTACAATAGTTCCCACCATGAAAACTTGGGGTGTGGTGACCTGGGCTACGGGAGGTTTGCAAATGTGGTCAACCCCCTCATAACAAATCTTTCCTCTTTGAGACTCAGTTCTCAGCATCACGGTCCAGACCTTCACTATGTTCATAGGCTCAGTTTTAGCTCCTCTCCAGCCCCTACAGCTAGCCTTTAATGACCTCCATGTCCCACCTTGATGACCTTTCTGTGGGGAATCCAAACTGTACAGCCCTACATTTTACTCCAGACCCCAACTCCCAGCCAGAAGACATCTGATCAGCACAGCTCCATCTCTGTAGAAATGTTCTCACTTATATCTCTCCGTAATCACAGAAAACCCAACTTCTCTCCCTGGGATTGTCTCACTTACAATTAATTTATTCCACTTTTCTAAAACTTCTGATTTTTTGGTGTTCAGGTCTTCTGTGACCACACCTCAATCCCCTCCAAGATAAAACTACTCTGAATTATCAGGGCAGCAAATGCAATCTACCAGATCTTCCTTCCTCCTACTGAACACCTTCAACCAAAAACCCCTGATGGAGGAATTCATGGCTCATGTTCTCTGTTTTCCCTCAGCTAGAGAAAGCTGAACAACCTTTACGACAGTTCCTTTTCAAAAGGACAATCGCGGTTGAATCACACATGGCTTGTCAATCCTATTACAGACCCTCAGCCTTACCTTTCATTCTTCTCAAAGACCATCACAAACCTTTACTAACTACTGGTACACTTCAACAAATTTAGCTCACCAAAGACTGCTGGGAGGAGGAGAGGTGGAAATCTTTAGAGATCAGTATATAATGAAGCACATCGAATTAAAGTTTTTTTAAAAACATGTGCTCCACTAGGAGCACAGATTGAACAAAAGCAGCAGTACACACCTGAGATAAAGGTTTCCTGTTGGCACAGTTGATGCCCCCAATGA
Organism: Bison bison bison; assembly: GCF_000754665.1. Lineage (NCBI taxonomy): Eukaryota > Metazoa > Chordata > Mammalia > Artiodactyla > Bovidae > Bison > Bison bison. The sequence goes on along the minus strand of NW_011494730.1, from coordinate 4,571,959 downwards.
ACACCATGTTGGGCATGATCGGCCGTGGGTAGTCCATCACAAAGTCTCCTCTGAACAGCCACACGGATCCAGAGGCAAGAATCTCCACCAGCGACACATGTCTCTGAAGAAGCTCAGAGGCCATACGTTCATAAGGAGTGAAGGTAACCTGGCAAATGTACTTGAGGGCCAGAGGGTAGAGCATGTTCTTGACCCTTTGGAAGAATGTCATGCGGTCTGAATTCCTTGTTAACAACCTGGGAACATATGAGAAAGGGTTTGGGCATGCTGTGCCCTCAACATCTAAGCCACAGAGAACAGATCGCAAAAAAAACACAGCAGGAATGGACAGGTACTTAGCCAGCACTGCCCCGCAGGGGTTAAAAGGATCTGTTAAAACCACATCAAAGGAACTGGCATTCAGGTCTCTGATCAAGTCCTTGTTATGCAATAGTGCCTCACAAGACCTTTCAAAGAGCAAAGACACATTTTTCAAAGTTGCCATAGCTTCCCAAAACATTGTTAGAAAATGTACTCTTTGGAAAAAGACATGAATATGGGTCCTCATGATGGACTCAAACTCATCCTGTGTGTAGGGAACGGTGTAGACTTTCACGGTAAAAAAGTTCTCTGCCTTGATGTGCAGGTTCACCTCCGGAGCAACGACCACTGCCTGGTGACCTCTGGCGTGGAGCTCCCGCACAGCCTCCCGCATGCTGAGCCAGTGGCTGCCCTCCATGGGGACCACCAGCACCTTCCCAGCCTCAGCCCATCGCCCGACGCACAGACAGAGCAGGAGTCCAGCCAGCACCTGCCGCCGAAGCTGCAGTCCCAGAGCCATCTCCGCACAAACCAGAAGCTACTGACTTTCTGCTCAGCCTGCACTGCCTATATTTGTTTCCATACCTTGTCATCAAGTCACTTGAGAACAATGGCAAGTCATTGGAGGGCAGTGTGCCCTGTTTGCATTAATCCTTACAGAATAAGTCCGTGCCTGTGTTTCATCACTTGTGTGTTCACCCATGGAAGACCACTCCCCTTTCCTGGGAAAAAGTAAGACTTGCTGCTCTGTCTGGGGAGCATTCAGGTTCACTCTCTTGTTCATCCAAGACCCAAAGCAAGGCTGTGCCTGTCCTTTCCCTTGGTCACCTCCTACCTCTCTGCTAACCCTGTTCTCTGGGGCTGGACTGAACGCTGAGGAGTCACCTCTGCCCCAGTCCCCACCCAGAACCACTGTTGCGTGTGACCTTATCTGAGAACTCTTTAAACTATTTCTCCTCATCATGAGTGAACACAGAGCACATCCAGGGAAACATATAACATCACGAGAACAGCCCTCTCTCAGCAGGGAGGGCATGGTGGCTCCCTGGATTGTTCTTGTTATATACTGCACACCTCATGCACTGCTCAGGAGACAGTCTGTCCAAACAGCTACCTCATATGGAAACTTCTGGAAGAATCCTTAAAGAAAACAGCAGAAGGGCTGCTTGAGAACTCTTTCTCTGCCTCATGGAGTAGAACTTCCTGTTACCTAAATCATCAATTGGAAAGGCAGCTCTTTGTAATGACAGTGGGGTTCGGAGGACGCCAGGCTCCAGGGCCTGCTGCACTTTGGACAGGAGAGACCGGCCCCATGCCTCCGTGCAGGCTCTGTGTAGGGACTGAAGTGTGCATTATTCTGGATCTTTATTACATCTTATAGTTTATGTTCAGGGCTTCCCAGATGGTGCAGTGGTAAAGAATCCTCCTACAAATGCAGGAAACACAGGAGACATGGACTCTATCCCCAGGTTG
>NW_011494730.1:4566337-4569979 GCF_000754665.1 Bison bison bison | reverse complement strand
ACTGTGAAGTCAAGCAGGTCTTAGGAAGAATCACTATAAACAAAGCTATTGGAGGTGATGGAATTCCAGCTGAGCGATTGCAAATCCTAAAATTGATGCTGCTAAAGTGCTGCACTCATTACACCAGCAAATTTGGAAAACTCAGCAAGGGCCACAGGACTGGAAAAGCTCAGTTTACACTCCAACCTCAAAGAAAGACAATGCCAAAGAATGTTCAAACTACTGCACAATTGTGCTCATTTCACATGTTAGCAAGGCAATACTCAAAATCCTTCAACAATATGTGAATTGAAAACTTCCAGATGTACAGCTGGATTTAGAAAAGGCAGAGGAACCAGAGATCAAATTACCAATATCCACTGCATCATAGAAAAAGCAAGGGAATTCCTGAAAAAAATCTACTTCTGCTTCATGACTACTTGAAAGGCTTTGATTCTGTGGATCACAACCATGCGGAAAATTCTTAAAGAGATGGGAGTACCAGACCACATTACCTGCCTTCTGAGAAACTTGTATGTGGGTCCAGAAGCAACAGTTAGAACTGAACATGGAACAGCTAACTAGTTCAAAATTGGGAAATGATCATGTCAAAGCTGTATATTGTCATCCTTCTTATTTAATTTATATATAGAGTACATCATGCGAAATGCCACACAGCTTGAATCACAAGCTGGAATCAAGATTGCCAGGGGAAATATCGACAACCTCAGATATGCAGATGATACCACACTCATGGCAGACAATGAAGAAGATGAAAGAGTCTCTTGATAAGAGTGAAAGAGGAGAGTGAAAAAGCTGGCTTAAAACTCAGCATTCAAAAATTAAGATCATGGCAAATAGATGGGGGGAAAGTGGAAACACTGACGGATTTTATTTTCTTGGGCTCCAAAATCACTGTGGATGGTGACTATAGCCACAAAATCAAAAGACGCTTGCTCCTTGGAGGAAAAGCTATGACAAAACTAGACTGTGTATTAAAAAGCAGAGACATCACTTTGCCAACAAAAGTTGATACAGTCAAACCTATGGTTTTTCCAGCAGTCATATATGGATGTGAATGTTGGACCATAAAGAAGCCTGAGCACTGAAGAGCTGATGCTTTCGAACTGTGGTGCTGGAGAAGACTGCATAGCCTCCCCTGGACAGCAAGGAAATCAAACCCGTCAATCCTAAGAGAAATCAATCCTGAATATTCCCTGGAAAGACTGCTGCTAAAACTGAAGCTCCAGTGCTTTGGCCACTTGATGAGAAGAACTGACTCATTGGAGAAGACCCTGATGCTGGGAAAGACTTAGGGAAGAAGAAGAAGGGGAAGACAGAGGATGAGATGGCTGAATGTCATCACTGACTCCATGGACATGAGTTTGAGCAAACTCCGGGAGATAGTGAAGGACAGGGAAGCTTGGTGTGCAGCAGTCCATGGGGCCACAAACTGTTGGACACAACTTGGCAACTGAACAACAACAACAATAATTCAGGGTTAATATAAGCAGACTCTGAAACTATGAGGGAAGCTGTAGCTTGCACCATAGAAATGCAGGGTTGGTGACTGGGCTGCGGTAGGCGTGGTGATGTGCTCGGTCCCTTCCTGTTCTCAGTTCTCAGCATCCCTGTCACCACCTTCACTGTGCTCTTGGCTCAGTTTGACCTCCTCTCCGGCCCCCACCACTAGCCCTTGAGGACCTCAGTGGCCCATGCTGAGCACCCATCTGACACGCCATTCAACTCTGTACATCCCCCCACTTTACTCCAGACCCCAACTCCTGGTCAGAAAACTTCTGGTCAGCATAGCTCCATCTCAAGAAACTTGGCTCAATTATTCCTCTCTCTGATCACAGAGAACCCGACTTCCATCTCCGGTTTTGTCTCCCTTCCACTCTATTTATTCAACCTCTCTGAAATTCTGCTGCCTTTTGGGGTTGAAGTCTCCAGTGATCACACCCAATATATTTCCAAGACAAAACCACGATGAAGTATCAGGACAATAAATGTATTTGCCAATTCTCTCCTCCTCCAGTTGAACACCCCCAAGCAAAAAACCCATGACGGTGGATTCACAGCTCAAGTTCTTGGCTCCTACTTGATTGAGAAAACTGCACGAACATTACAACAGAGGCTGTATGAAAGGACAATCATGGTCAAACCACCCCATTCCTTGTCAAACCTAACATGGACCTTCACCCCTGCCTCTCATTCATCTCAAATTCCATCACAAACCTACACTACACTCCTGGAGCACTTTAATAATGTCTCAACAAAGACTGTTCAAAGGAGAATGCAAGGTAGAAATCTTTAGAAAGATCAGTAGCTAAGTAAGCACGTGGAAGTAGGCTGTTCTTTTTAAATATGTTCCACTTGGGAATTCCCTGTTGGTCTAGTGATTGGAACCATCCATTTCACTGCAAGGGCCTTAGGTTGCAGTGTGGTGAAAAAGTTTTTTAAAAATTTTTTAATTCAAAGATTGTGCTCCACTAGGAGCACTGATTGAACAAAAGCAGCAATACATACCTGAGATAAAGGTTTCCTGTTGGCACAGTTGATGCCCCCAATGAACACCATGTTGGGCATGATGGGCCGCGGGTAGTCCATCACAAAGTCTCCTCTGAACAGCCACACGGATCCAGAGGCAAGAATCTCCACCAGCGACACATCTCTCTGAAGAAGCTCAGAGGCCATACGTTCATAAGGAGTGAAGGTAACCTGGCAAATGTACTTCAGGCTCAGAGGGTAGAGCATGTTCTTGACCCTTTGGAAGAATGTCATGTGGTCTGGATTCATTGTTAATAACCGAGGAACATAAGAGAAAGGGTTTGGGCATGCTGTGCCCTCAACATCTAAGTCACAGGGAACTGAACGCAAGAAAAACACAGCAGGAATGGACAGGTACTTAGCCAGCACTGCTCCACAGGGGTGAACAGGGTCCGTTAAAACCATATCAAAGGAACTGGCATTCAGGTGCCTGATTAGATCCTTATTATACAGCAGCCCCTCACAAGACCTTTCAAAGAGTAAAGACGCTTTTTTCAAAGATGCCATAGTTTTCAAAAACATCGTTACCCAATGTACTCTTTCAAAAAGCATATGTACATGAGTCTTCATGAGGGAATCAAATTTGTCCTGTGTGTAGGGAATATCGTAGGTTTTCATGGTGAAAAAGTCCTCTGCCTTGATGTGCATATTCACCTCCGGAGCAACGACCACTGCCTGGTGACCTCTGGCGTGGAGCTCCCTCACAGCCTCCCGCATGCTGAGCCAGTGGCTGCCCTCCATGGGGACCACCAGCACCTTCCCAGCCTCGGCCCATCGCCTGGTGCACAGACAGAGCAGGAGTCCAGCTAGCACCTGCCGCCGAAGCTGCAGTCCCAGGGCCATCTCCGCACAAACCAGAAGGTGCTCCGTCGCTGGTGGGGCTGTGCCACCTATATTTGTTCGCATATCTTTATCTTATCATCAAGTCACTTAAGCAAAATGGCATGTCATTGGAAGGCAGCGTGCCCTCTGAACATTAATCATTACAGAATAACTCCATGCCTGTGTTTCATCACCTCTGATTTCACCCAGGGAACGGTTACCCGCTCCCCTTATCTTGGAAAAACTCTTCTGACCTGCTGCTCCCTCTAGGGAACATTCTAGTTCACTCTC
>NW_011494730.1:4554231-4566237 GCF_000754665.1 Bison bison bison | reverse complement strand
ACAGACAGAGCAGGAGTCCAGCTAGCACCTGCTGCCGAAGCTGCAGTCCCAGGGCCATCTCCGCACAAACCAGAAGGTGCTCCGTCGCTGTGGGGCTGTGCCACCTATATTTGTTCGCATATCTTTATCTTATCATCAAGTCACTTAAGCAAAATGGCATGTCATTGGAAGGCAGCGTGCCCTCTGAACATTAATCATTACAGAATAACTCCATGCCTGTGTTTCATCACCTCTGATTTCACCCAGGGAACGGTTACCCGCTCCCCTTATCTTGGAAAAACTCTTCTGACCTGCTGCTCCCTCTAGGGAACATTCTAGTTCACTCTCTTGTTTTTCATCCAAGACCCAAAGCAAGGCTGTGCCTGTCCATTCCCTTGGTCACCTCCTACCTCTCTGCTAACCCTGTTCTCTGGAGCTGGACTGAACGCTGAGGAGTCACCTCTGCCCCAGTCCCCACCCAGAACCACTGTTGCATGTGACCTTATCTGAGAAAGCTTCAAACTCTTTCCCCCCATCATCAGTGAACACAGAGCACATCCAGGGAAACATATAACATTCCAAGAACAGCCTTCTCTCAGCAGGGAGGGCATGGTGGCTCTCTGGTTTGCTCCTGTTCCACACTGCACACCTCTTGCACTCCCCAGAGAGAGTCTGTCCGAACAGCTGCCCAAAATGGAAACTTCTGGAAGGATCCTTGAGGACAACTGCAGAAGGGCTGCTTGAGAATTCTTTCTCTGCCTCATGGAGTAGAACTTCCTGTTACCTAAACCATCAGTGAGCAAGGCAGCTCTTTGTAATGACAGTGGGGTTCGGAGGACGCCAGGCTCCAGGGCCTGCTGCACTTTGGACAGGAGAGACCGGCCCCATGCCTCCGTGCAGGCTCTGTGTAGGGACTGAAGTGTGCATTATTCTGGATCTTTATTACATCTTATAGTTTACGTTCAGGGCTTCCCAGATGGTGCAGTGGTAAAGAATCCTCCTACAAATGCAGGAAACACAGGAGACATGGACTCTATCCCCAGGTTGGGTTCGGAAGGTCCCTTGGAGTAGGAAATGGTAACTCACTCCGTTTTCTTGCCTGGTATAGCTCACAGACAGAGGAGCCTACACAAAACTATACAAGAAAAGTCTTAATCATCAGATAACCACAAAGGTGTGGTCACTCACCGAGAGCAAAACATCTTGCACTGTGAAGTCAAGCAGGTCTTAGGAAGAATCACTATAAACAAAGCTATTGGAGGTGATGGAATTCCAGCTGAGCGATTGCAAATCCTAAAATTGATGCTGCTAAAGTGCTGCACTCATTACACCAGTAAAATTTGGAAAACTCAGCAAGGGCCCCAGGACTGGAAAAGCTCAGTTTACACTCCAACCTCAAAGAAAGACAATGCCAAAGAATGTTCAAACTACTGCACAATCATGCTCATTTCACATGTTAGCAAGGCAATACTCAAAATCCTTCAACAATATGTGAATCGAAAACTTCCAGATGTACAAGCTGGATTTAGAAAAGGCAGAGGAACCAGAGATCAATTACCAACATCCACTTCATCATAGAAAAAGCAAGGGAATTCCTGAAAAAAATCTACTTCTGCTTCATGACTACTTGAAAGGCTTTGATTCTGTGGATCACAACAAACTGTGGAAAATTCTTAAAGAGATGGGAGTACCAGACCACATTACCTGCCTTCTGAGAAACCTGTATGTAGGTCTAGAAGCAACAGTTAGAACTGAACATGGAAGAACAGACTAGTTCAAAATTGGGAAATGATCATGTCAAAGCTGTATATTGTCATCCTCCTTACTTAATTTATATGCAGAGCACATCATGTGAAATGCCACACAGTTTGAATCACAAGCTGGAATCAAGATTGCCAGGGGAAATATCGACAACCTCAGATATGCAGATGATACCACACTCATGGCAGACAATGAAGAAGATGAAAGAGTCTCTTGATAAGAGTGAAAGAGGAGAGTGAAAAAGCTGGCTTAAAACTCAGCATTCAAAAATTAAGATCATGGCAAATAGATGGGGAGAAAGTGGAAACACTGATGGATTTTATTTTCTTGGGCTCCAAAATCACTGTGGATGGTGACTATAGCCGCAAAATTAAAAGACGCTTGCTCCTTGGAGGAAAAGCTATGACAAAACTAGACTGTGTATTAAAAAGCAGAGACATCACTTTGCCAACAAAAGTTGATACAGTCAAATATATGGTTTTTCCAGCAGTCATATATGGATGTGAATGTTGGACCATAAAGAAGCCTGAGCACTGAAGAGCTGATGCTTTCGAACTGTGGTGCTGGAGAAGACTGCATAGCCTCCCCTGGACAGCAAGGAAATCAAACCCGTCAATCCTAAGAGAAATCAATCCTGAATATTCCCTGGAAAGACTGCTGCTAAAACTGAAGCTCCAGTGCTTTGGCCACTTGATGAGAAGAACTGAGTCATTGAAAAAGATCTGCTGCTGGGAAAGACTTAGGGAAGAAGAAGAAGGGGAAGACAGAGGATGAGATGGTTGAATGGCATCACTGACTCCATGGACATGAGTTTGAGCAAACTCCAGGAGATAGTGAAGGACAAGGCAGCCTGCTGCTACAGTCCAAGGGGCTGCAAACAGTTGGACACAACTTGGCAACTGAGCAACAACAACAATAATTCAGGGTTAATATAAGCAGACTCTGACACTATGAGGAAAGCTGTAGCTCACACCATAGAAATGCAGGGTTGGTGACTGGGCTGCGGTAGGCGTGGTGATGTGCTCGGTCCCTTCCTGTTCTCAGTTCTCAGCATCCCTGTCACCACCTTCACTGTGCTCTTGGCTCAGTTTGACCTCCTCTCCGGCCCCCACCACTAGCCCTTGAGGACCTCAGTGGCCCATGCTGAGCACCCATCTGACACGCCATTCAACTCTGTGCATCCCCCCACTTTACTCCAGACCCCAACTCCTGGTCAGAAAACTTCTGGTCAGCATAGCTCCATCTCAAGAAACTTGGCTCAATTATTCCTTTCTCTGATCACAGAGAGCCCAACTTCCATCTCAGTTTTGTCTCCCTTCCACTCTATTTATTCAGCCTCTCTGAAACTTCTGCTTCCTTTTGGGGTTGAAGTCTCCAGTGACCACCCCTAATACCTTTCCAAGACAAGACCACAATGAAGTATCAGGACATTAAATGCAATTTGCCAGTTCTTTCCTCCTCCAATTGAACACCCTCAAGCAAAAAACCCATGATGGATGGATTCACAGCTCAAGTTCTTGGCTCCTACTTGATTGAGAAAACTGTATGACCACTACAACAGATGTTGTTGGAAAGGGCAATCATGGTCAAATCACCCCATTCCTTGTCAAACCTAATACGTACCTTCACCCCTGCCTGTCATTTGTCTCAAAGTCCATCACAAACCTACACTACACTCCTGGAGCACTTTAATTATGGATGTCGCCAAAGAGTGTGTGAAGGAGAATGAGAGGTAGAAATCTTTAGGAAGATCAGTAGCTAAGTAAGCACGTGGAAGTAGGCTGTTCTTTTTAAATATGTTCCACTTGGGAATTCCCTGTTGGTCTAGTGATTGGAACCATCCATTTCACTGCAAGGGCCTAGTTTGCAGTGTGGTGAAAAGTTTTTAAAATCTCTTTAATTAAAAGAATGTACTCCACTGGGAACACTGATTGAACAAAAGCAGCAGTACACACCTGAGATAAAGGTTTCTTGTTGGCACAGTTGATGCCCCCAATGAACACCATGTTGGGCATGATGGGCCGCGGGTAGTCCATCACAAAGTCTCCTCTGAACAGCCATACGGATCCAGAGGCAAGAATCTCCACCAGCGACACCTCTCTCTGAAGAAGCTCAGAGGCCATACGTTCATAAGGAGTGAAGGTAACCAGGCAAATGTACTTCAAGCCCAAAGGGTAGAGCATGTTCTTGACCCTTTGGAAGAATGTCATGCGGTCTGGATTCCTTGTTAATAACCGAGGAACATAAGAGAAAGGGTTTGGGCATGCTGTGCCCTCAACATCTAAGTCACAGGGAACTGAACGCAAGAAAAACACAGCAGGAATGGACAGGTACTTAGCCAGCACTGCTCCACAGGGGTGAACAGGGTCCGTTAAAACCACATCAAAGGAACTGGCATTCAGGTCTCTGATCAGGTCCTTGTTATACAATAGTGCCTCACAAGACCTTGCGAAGAGCAAAGTCACATTTTTCAAAGATGCCATAGTTTTCAGAAGCATTGTTAAAAAATGTGCTCTTTCAAAAAGCAGTTGTATATGAGTCTTACCAAGGAAATCAAACTCGTCCCGAGTGTACGGAACAGCGTAGGTTTTCGTGGTGAAAAAGTCCTCTGCCTTGATGTGCAGGTTCACCTCCGGAGCAACGACCACTGCCTGGTGACCTCTGGCGTGGAGCTCCCGCACAGCCTCCCGCATGCTGAGCCAGTGGCTGCCCTCCATGGGGACCACCAACACCTTCCCAGCCTCGGCCCATCGCCCGGCGCACAGACAGAGCAGGAGTCCAGCCAGCACCTGCCGCCGAAGCTGCAGTCCCAGGGCCATCTCCGCACAAACCAGAAGGTGCTCCGTCGCTGGTGGGGCTGTGCCACCTGTATTTGTTCCCTTTTCTTTATCTTATCATCAAGTCACTTAAGTAAAACGGCATGTCATTGGAAGGCAGCGTGCCCTCCGAACATTAATCATTACAGATTAAGACTATGCCTATGTTTCATCACCTCTGATTTCACCCAGGGAAAGATTACGCCCCGTTACTTTGGAAAATCTCCTCTGACTCTGCTGCTCCCTCTGGGGAGCATTCTAGTTCACTCTCTTGTTCTTCATCCAAGACCCAAAGCAAGGCTGTGTCTGCCCTATTCCCTTGGTCACCTCCTACCTGTCTGCTAACCCTGTTCTCTGGGGCTGGACTGAACGCTGAGGAGTCACCTCTGCCCCAGTCCCCACCCAGAACCTCTGCTGAATGTGACCTTATCTGAGAACTCTTTAAACTCTTTCACCCCAATTCATAGGTGAACTCAGAGCTAATCCAGGGAAATGTATTACGTTGCTAGGGCTGCTTTCTCAGCAGGGAGGGGATGGTGGCTCTCTGGTTCATTCCGGTTCCACACTCGACACCTCTTACGCTGCTCAGGAGAGAGTCTATTGGAGCAGCTGCCCGATATGGAAACATCTGGAAGGATCCTTGAGGACAACAGCAGAAGGGCTGCATGAGAATTCTTTATCACCCCATGGGATAGAACTTCCAGTTATCTAAATCATCAGTGGGCAAGGCAGCTCTTTGTAACGGCAGTGGGGCTCAGAGGGGACCTGGGCCCAGACCTTGCTCACCCTGGCAGGAGGAAGCTGGCCCCGTGCTTCCATGCGGGTTCTCTGAATCCTCTTCTGATGCAGAAGGTACCAGTCCTCCACTACTCTGGCTAGGGACTGAAGTGAATTAATCTGTACTGTTATTATATCTTATAGTTTATGTTCAGATTTTTCTCCAAGGTCAGTTACAGACCAAATCCTGAAAAGGACAGATTCCTCAGAAGAGAGTAGCTCCAGAATTTGTGAGACCCTTCTGAGGTGGGGCCTGTGCAATGATTGTGTCTCAGACCCATGAGGTGATCCTACTACAGAGACTGATGGTCACATGTGCTCAACAGAATGTGACATCTCCACGTCTAATCTGCCCTGGGGAAGATGGGGTAGGACTTTCTGGGCTGCCCAGCTTTCTCACTGAGCACCCTCTTCTGCATCCATGGCTTCTGCCATAAGGACATCCTGCCATGATCCACATGTCTGGCCAGGCTGACGTTTTCCTTTGGGAGAAAGCTTTCCCTCATTCAGAATCCACGTTGATAACAGATTTCATCACGGGGCAAATGCACGCAGGCCAGTGTGCCTCCTGTATCACACAGGCTGCCACCGTGCTGGGGGCATTTCCTTTAACCATCCTTGGAGGCTGTGGTCCAAGATCCTGGATCTCCAACAGCAACATCTCGGCTCTTTTTCTGGATCCTCTTTCTGTCCCAGCTATATTCCTGCATGTTTCCCCCAAGGCTCACTTTCTGACCTCCATTCCCAGCTTAAACCCTATCATACCTGTCAAGCAGATTACAGGGCACTTGTCAGCAAAACCAGAGCCAAGCACCAACTCCGTGGGGAATAGAAAAGGTCATCACTATGCCAGTCGCCAGGAGTGGAAGTCCAAACACCCCTGCCCACTGCATCTTGGTATCTGAATCACCAGGAAGAGCACAGCCAAGCACTGGATGGAAGAACACTTTCCTTACACAGAGCACGAGGAGCCCCAACACTGGGCATTGGTACCCACAACCAGCCAGTCTCCCCTGATGGCCGACACAGAGCAATTTGCCTACGTGCATCCCTTTTATGCCCAGTAGAAAGACCCTGCCCCCTCCCTGAGGAGGACAGTGTAACAGCAGGGTTGGCCAAGTTCCATAACATGCGTGCACTTCAAAGACAGAAGAGCAGTCATTGAACCTGAAACAGGGAAATACACTCTCACACAGTGTGATAAGCCTAGCATAGGCTGGTTGGCTCCTATTGAGGAAGAGTTCCAAGCCCAAGGCCCACTCTTACGCTGCCAAGTGAAGGCCAAAACACTACATGCATGGGAGTTCCCTGGTGGTCCAGCGGCTAATAATCTGCCTTGTAATGCAAAGGACATGGGTTCAATCCCTGATTGAGAAACTAACATCCCACGTACCATGGGGCAACCAACTTTGTGTACCACAGCGAAGATCCTGCCTGCCACAACTGAGACCTGATACAGCCAAAAACAAATAAATAAATTTAATAAATATTTTATTACTTACTTATAAATAACTTAATAATTTATAAATAAATAAAACTGCTTCCATGAGACTGCCTTTCCCAACACCAAGTTTTATGATTTTTTACATGAAGGCAAGCCACAGTTGGTGCTTTGATGGGCCCCACCTTCCCCTGCACAGAGGTACGAATAAGCAAGAAGCATTCTTGACAGTGAGAGAACTCTACACCATGGGACTTTCATGGAACTTGCAAGAGCAGGTCGCAGGGGACTGAAAACGGAGAGGGCTGTGTTCACCTCAAAGTGCCTGGAACAGGGTGACTTGGAACAACAAAAATGTACTGCCTCCCACTCTGGTATCAGAGTTGAAGGACATGCGCTCATCTTCTCCTGCGAGAACTCCAAAATTGCAACTCCCTGCTGAACAATCATCGACAGGAGAATGTTGGACCCCACAAAAAAAAAGGTACCCCACCTCCAAGGGCAAAGGAGAAGCCGCAATAAGATGTAGGAGGGGCAAAATCACATTTAGAATCAAACCCCATACCCACCAGAGATGCTCAGAGGACTCAAACAAAACCTCGTGTGCAACAGGATGCAGAGACCCCCAGAGACTGAGCCAGATCTGCCTTCGAGTGTTTGAGTGTCTCGTGCAGAGGCACGGGCCAGCAGTGGCCTGCCATGGGGACAGGCACTCTGGCTGCAGCAGACCTGGGTCACCCAGCATGTGGCATCAACCCTCTTGGAGGAAGTTGCCATTAGCTCCACCATAAAGCCACCGAGCAGACGACCCACAAGCTGCAGAACAATGATACCAAACAAAGTCTCGCACTGTTAAGAAAGCTCTAGGACCCACAACAGATTTCCCAACCTGGGATCTGGCAAAGGGATGAGGACCCCCAGGGAATTTGACTTTGAAGGCCAGTGGGAGACTGAGCCAGACTTGCCTGTGAGTGTCCAGGAGTCTCAGGTGGAAGCATGGGTTGACAGTTTGGCCTCAGGCCAAACAAGAGTGAGGGAATACAGCCCCACCCTTCAACAGAAATTGATTAAAGATTTACTGAGCTTAGCCCCGCCCATCGGAACAAGACCCAGTTTCCCCCATCAGTCTCTCACATCAAGAAACTTCCATAAGTCTTATCCTTATTCATCAGAGGGCAGACAGAATGAAAACCACAATCACAGAAAACTAACCAAACTGATCACATGGACCACAGCCTGTCTAACTCAATGAAACTGTGAGCCATGCCGTCTAGGGCCACCCAAGATGAACAGGTCATGGTGGAGAGGTCGGACAGAATGTGGTCCACTGGAGAAGGGAATGACAAACCACTTCAGTATTCTTGCCTTCAGAACCCCATGAACAGTATGAAAAGGCAAAAAGATAGGACACTGAAAGATGAACTCCCCAGGTTGGTAGGTGCCCAATATGCTACTGGAGAAGAGTGGAGAAATAACTCCAGAAAAATGAAGAAACGGAGCCAAAGCGAAAACAATACCCAGTTGTGGATGTGACTGGTGATAGAAGCAAGATCCAATGCTGTAAAGAGCAATATTGCATAGGAACCTGGAATGTTAAGTCCAGGAATCAAGGTAAATTGAAAGTGGTCAAACAGGAGATGGCAAGACTGAACATCAACACTTCAGGAATCAGCGAACTCAAATGGACTGGAATGGGTGAAATTAATTCAGATGACCATTATATCTACTATTGTTGGCAAGTATCCCTTAGAAGAAATGGAGTAGCCCTCATAGTCAACAAAAGAGTCTGAAATGCAGTACTTAGGTGAAATCTCAAAAACAACAGAATTATCTCTGTTCATTTCCAAGGCAAACTATTCAATATCACAGTAATTCAAGTCTATGCCCTGACCAGTAATGCTGAAGAAGCTGAAGTTGAATGGTTCTATGATGACCTACAACACCTTCTATAACTAATACCAAAAAAGATGTCCTTTTCATTATAGGGGACTGGAATGCAGAAGTAAGAAGTCAAAAGATACCTGGAGAAACAGGCAAGTTTGGCCTTGGAGTACAGAATGAAGCAGGGAAAAGGCTAACAGAGTTTTGCCAAGAGAATGCACTGGTCATAGCAAACACCCTCTTCCAACAACATAAGAGAAGACTCTACACATGGACATCACTAGGTGGCCAACACCAAAATCAGATTGATTACACTCTTTGCAGCCAAAAGTGGAGAAGCTCTATACAGTCAGCAAAAACAAGATCAGGATCTGACTGTGTCTCAGATCATGAACTCCTTATTGCCAAATTCAGACTGAAATTGAAGAAAGTAGGGAAAACCACTAGAGTATTCAGGTATGACTTAAATCAAATCCCTTATGATCATACAGTGGAAGTGACAAATAGATTCAAGGGATTAGATCTGATAGACAGAGTGCCTGAAGAACTATGGACAGAGGTTCATGACATTGTGCAGGAGGCAGTGAACAAGACCATCCCCAAGAAAAAGGAATGCAAAAAGGCAAAATGGTTGTCCGAAGAGGCCTTACAAGTTAAACTGAGAAAAGAAGAGAAGCAGAAGGCAAAGGTGAAAAGGAAAGATATACCCATGTGAATGCAGAGTTCCAAAGAACAGCGAGGAGAGATAAGAAAGCCTTCCTCAATGATGAATTCAAAGAAACAGGAAAACAATAGAATGGGAAAGACTAGAGATCTCTTCAAGAAAATTAGAGATACAAAGGGAACATTTCATGCAAAGATGGGCACAATAAAGGACAGAAATGGTATGGACCTAACAGAAGCAGAAGATATTAAGTAGAGGTGGCAACATACACAGAAGAACTATACAAAAAGGATCTTCATGACCCAGATAACAAGAATGGTGTGATCACTCACCCAGAGCCAGACAGTATGGAGTCCAAAGTCAAGTGGGCCTTAGGAAGCATCACTACAAACAAAGCTAGTGGAAGTTATGGAATTCCAGTTGAGCTATTTCAAATCCTAAAAGTTGATGCTGTGAAAGTGCTGCACTCAATATGCCAGCAAATTTGGAAAACTCAGCAGTGGCCACAGGACTGGAAAAGGTCAGTTTTCATTCCAATCCCTAAGAAAGGCAATGCCAAAGAATATTCAAACTACCACACAATTGCACTCATCTCACACACTAGCAAAGTAATGCTCAAAATTCTCGAAGCCAGGCTTTAACAATATGCCAACCGAAAACTTCCAGGTGTTCAAGTTAGATTTAGAAAAGACAGAGGAACCAGAGATAAAATTGCCAACATCTGTTGGATCATAGAAAAAACAAGAGAGTTCCAAAAAACATCTACTTCTGCTTTATTGACTATGCCAAAGCCTTTGACTATGTGGATCATAATAAACTGTGGGAAATTCTCAAAGAAATGGGAATACCAGACCTGACCTACCTCCTGATAAATCTGTATGCAGGTCAAGAAGGAACTGTTAGAACTGGACATGGAACAATGGATTGGTTCCAAATAGGGAAAGGAGTATGTCAAGGCTGTATATTGTCACCCTGCTTATTTAACTTATATGCAGAGTACATCATGAGAAACATTGGGCTGGAAGAAGCACAAGCTGGAATCAAGATTTCCAGGAGAAATATAAATAGCCTCAGATTTGCAGACAACACCACCCTTACAGAAGAAACCGAAGAGGAACTAAAGAGCCTCTTGATGAAAGTGAAAGAGGAGAGTGAAAAAGTTGGCCTAAAACTCATCATTCAAAAAACTAAGATCATGGCATCCGGTCCCATCACTTCATGGCAAATAGATGGGGAAACAGTGGAAACAGTGACAGACTTTATTTCTTGGCCTCCAAAATCACTGTAGATGGTGACTGCAGCCGTGAAATTTAAAGATGCTTGCTCCTTGGAAGAAAAGCCATGACCAACCTAGACAGCATATTAAAAAGCAGAGACATTAGTTTGCCGCCAAAGGTCCATCTAGTCAAAGCTATGTTTCTTCGAGTAGTCATATACGGATGTGAGAGCTGGACAATAAAGAAAGCTGAGTGCCAAAGAATTGATGCTTTTGAACTGTGGTGTTGGAGAAGATTCTTGAGAGTCCCTTGGACATTAAGAAGATCCAACCAGTCCATCCTAAAGAAAACCAGTCCTGAATATTCATTGGAACGACTGATGCTGAAGTTGAAGCTCCAATACTTTGGCCACCTGATGTGAAGAACTGATTTATTGAAAAAGAACCTGATGCTGGGAAAGATTGAAGACAGGAGGAGAAGGGGATGGCAGAGGATGAGATGGTTGGATGGCATCACTGACTCAACGGACATGAGTTTGAGCAAGCTCTGGGAGTTGGTGATGGACAGGGAAGCCTGGTGTGCTGCAGTTCTTGGGGTCAAAAAGAGTCAGACATGACTGAGCGACTGAAGGGCACAGTCCAAATCAAGGTGTCGCAGGGCCACTCTCCCTCCGAAGGCTCTGAAGGGGAACCTCTCCTCGCTTCTTCCGACTGTGGTGTCTGCCTGCAGCTTTGGTCCTCCATGGCTTATAGATGCATCACTCTTTGCCCATCTTCCCCCGTGTGTCTTTACATTGTCTGCCTTCTGTGCATGTCTGTTGCTGTGACTGAGTCTCTTTTTATAAAGACAGCAGTTGCACTGAGGACTTTCCTGGTGGCTCAGAGGTAAAGAATCTGCCTGCCAATGCAGGAGACCTGGGTTCAATCCCTGAGTTGGGAAGATCCCCCTGGAGGAGGAAATGGCAACTCACTCCAGTATTCCTGCCTGGAGAATTCCATGGACAGAGGAGCCTGGCGAACTTCAGTCCGTGAGGTCAAAAATGAGTCAGACACAGCTTAGTGACTCAACAACAACAGCAAGTCATACCTCAGTTAACTTGACTACCTCTGTCAAGACACTGTATCCAAATACACTCACATTCAGAGGTGTTGAGTGTTAGGATCATCACATTTTTAAAAAAATTATTATATATATATTTTTGGCTATCCTGGACATATTTTTGGACTGTAGCACACCAGACTCCTCTATGCATGGAATTCTTTAGGCAAGAATACTGGAGTGGGTTGCCGTGTCCTTTTAGGGATCTTCCTGATCCAAGGATAAAAAAATTATTCATTTATTTATTTTTGGCTGTCCTGGGTCTTAGTTGCTACATGCAGGCTTTCTCTAGTTGTGGTGGGTGGGCGGGGCCTCCCCGGGTGGGCGGGGCCTCCCCTTCCCTGCCGCACGGGCGTCTCCTCGCGGTGGGCT
>NW_011494730.1:4551818-4554131 GCF_000754665.1 Bison bison bison | reverse complement strand
AGTCGCAGCACATGGGCTCAGTAGTTGTGGTTCTGAGGCTCTAGAGCACAGGTTCACTCCACAGTATGCGGAATCTCCCCAGACCAGGGATCGAACCCTTGTCCCCTGCATTGGCAGGCAGACTCTTATCCACAGCGCCACCAGGGAAGTCCCATAACATATCTTTTTTGAGGTAGCCTCAATCCAACCTATAACCAAGCACCAGCTCTCCACGGGATGTGTGAGCCAGGCTGGGGCTGGAACTTCATCCAAAAGACTGGGGTAGCTACTGAAGTCGGTGTGGCCAAGTATGTGCTTTTTAAGAATCCCTTTTGCAGAGAAGTGGGGAATAATTCAGAGGGGTCAGCCTGGACCCTAGGGGTCCTCCTCAGAGGCTGTTTGTGTGAGGTGAAGGCCTGTATCCCAGTTGAAGTCATCTTGGGGACTGAGTCGATTGAGAGGCAGTACAGGAATTATTCCAGCAGGGGGCGGTCACAGCAAACGTTCAGTTCAGTTCAGGTCAGTCGCTTAATCGGCTCTGACTCTGCAACGCCAGGGCTCCCAGAGTTTACTCATACTAATCATTGAATCGGTGATGCCATCCAGCCATCGCATCCTCTGTCATCTCCTTCTTCTGCTTTCAATCTTTCCCAGCAACAGGGTCTTTTTAAATGAGTCAGCTCTTCACATCAGGTGGCCAAAGTATTGAAGCTTCAACTTCACCATCAGTCCTTCCAGTGAACACCCAGGACTGATCTCCTTTAGGATGGACTGGTTGAATCTCCTTGCAGTCCAAAGGACTCTCAAGAATCTTCTCCAACACCACAATTCAAAAGCATCAATTCTTTGGCGCTCAGCTTTATATATAGTCCAACTCTCCCATCCATACATGACTACTCAAAAAACTATAGCTTTGACTACACGGACCTTTTTTGGCAAAGTAATATCTCTGCTTTTTATTATGCTATCTAGGTTGGTCATAGCTTTTCTTCCAAGGAGTAAGCGTATTTTAATTTCATGGCTGCAGTCACCATGTGCAGTGATTTTGGAGCCCAGCAAAATAAAGCCTGTCACAGTTTCATCTGTTTGCCATGAAGTGATGGGACCAGATGCCATGATCTTCATTTTCTGAATGTTGAGCTTTAAGCCAACTTTTTTACTCTCCTCTTTCACTTTCATCAAGAGGCTCTTTAGTTCTTCTTCACTTTCTGCCATAAGGGTGGTGTCATCTGCATATCTGAGGTTATTGATATTTCTCCCAGCAATCTTGATTCCAGCTTGTACTTCCTCCAGCCCAGCATTTCTCATGATGTACTCTGCATATAAGTTAAATAAGCAGGGTGACAATATACAGCTTTGACATACTCCTTTCCCTATTTGGAACCAGTCCATTGTTCCATGTCCAGTTCTAACTCTTGCTTCCTGACCTGCACACAGGTTTCTCAAGAGGTAGGTCAGGTGACCTGGTATTCCCATCTCTTGAAGAATTTCCCACAGTTTGTTCTGGTCCACACAGTCAAAGGCTTTGGCATAGTCAATAAAGCAGAAATAGATGTTTTTCCGGAACTCTCTTGCTTTTTCGATGATCCAACGGATGTTGGCAATTTGATCTCTGGTTCCTCTGCCTTTTCTAAAACCAGCGTGAACAACCGGAAGTTCACGGTTCATGTATTGTTGAAGCCTGACTTGGAGAATTTTGAGCATTACTTGACTAGCGTGTGAGATGAGTGCAATTGTGTGATAGTTTGAGCATTCTTTGGCATTGCCTTTCTTTTGAATTGGAATGAAAGCTAGCCTTTTCCAGTCCTGTGGCCACTGATGAGTTTTCCAAATTGCTGGCATATTGAGTGCAGCACTTTCACAGCATCAACTTTTAGGATTTGAAATAGCTCAACTGGAATTCCGTAACTTCTACTAGCTTTGTTTGTAGTGATGCTTCCTAAGGCCCACTTGACTTCACATTCCAGGATGTCTGGCTCTAGGTTGGTGATTACACCATCGTGGTTATCTGGGTGATTAAGATATTTTCTGTATAATTCTTCTGTGTATTCTTGCCACCTCTTCTTAATATCTTCTATTTCTGTTAGGTCCATACCATTTCTGTCCTTTATTGAGCCCATCTTTGCATGAAGTGTTTCCTTGATATCTCTAATTTTCTTGAAGAGATCTCTGCTGCTGCCGCTGCTAAGTCGCTTCAGTCGTGTCCAACTCTGTGTGACCCCAGAGACGGCAGCCCACCAGGCTCCCCCATCCCTGGGATTCTCCAGGCAAGAACACTGGAGTGGGTTGCCATTTCCTTCTCCAATGCATGAAAGTGAAAAGTGAAAGTGAAGT
>NW_011494730.1:4551026-4551471 GCF_000754665.1 Bison bison bison | reverse complement strand
TCTTTCCTTTGCTTTTTGCTTCTCTTCTTTTCTCAGCTATTTGTAAGGCCTCCTCAGACAACCATTTTGCCTTTTGCATTTCTTTTTCTTGGGAATGATCTTGATCCCTGCCTCTTGTACAATGTCATGAACTTCCGTCAATAGTTCAAAAGGACATCTTTTCAGGCACTCTATCAGATCTAATCCCTTGAATCTATTTGTCACTTCCATTGTATAATCATAAGGGATTTGATTTAGGTCATACCTGAATGGTCTAGTGGTTTTCCCTACTTTCTGCAATTTGAGTCTGAATTTGGCAATAAGGTGTTCATTATCTGAGCCATAATCAGCTCCTGGTCTTGTTTTTCCTGACTGTATAGAGCTTCTCCATCTTTGACTGCAAAGAATATAATCAATCTGATTTCGGTGTTGACCATTTGGTGATGTCCATGTGTAGAGTCTTCTC
>NW_011494730.1:4547112-4550926 GCF_000754665.1 Bison bison bison | reverse complement strand
TGTTACTCCAGGTATTTCTTGACTTCCTACTTTTGCATGCCAGTCCCCTATAATGAAAAGGACATCTTTTGGGGGTGTTAGTTCTAGAAGGTCTTGTAGGTCTTCATATAACCATTCAACTTCAGCTTCTTCAGCGTTCCTGGTCGGGGCATAGACTTGGATTACTGTGATATTGAATAGTTTGCCTTGAAAACGAATAGAGATCATTCTGTCGTTTTTGAGATCACATCCAAGTACTGCATTTTGGACTCTTTGTTGACTATGAGGGCTACTCCACTTCTTCTAAGGGATTCTTTCCCATAGTAGTAGATATAATGGTCATCTGAGTTAAATTCACCCATTCCAGTCCATTTAGTTCGCTGATTCCTAAAATGTCAGTGTTCACTCTTGCCATCTCCTGTTTGACCTCTTCCAATTTACCTAGATTCATGGGCCTGACATTCCAGGTTCCTATGGCAGCGCGTAGAGGACGGGCCCAGAGAAGGCAGAGGCAGGGCTGCTGAGGGCACCCTGCATCGCCCGAAAAAGGATGGTTTGGATTTGGGAGCTGTGCACAGACAGGGCACTAAAAAGGGTTTCTTAGCTATGGGTGAAATGTTTCAGCCCCTGAACTAGTCCCCCAAACCCATTAAAATGACTGTGAGTATATGATGGGGGCAGGCACATCTTGTCACGTTTAAGGGTTCTCTCCCCCATTCTAGGTGGTGCAGTGGTAAAGAATCCAGCTGCCAGTGCAGAAAATGCAGCTTTGATCCCTGGCTTGGGAAGATCCCCTGGAGTAGGAAATGGCTCTCCTCTCCAGTATTCTCACCTGGGAAATCTCATGGACAGAGGAGCTTGGTGGACTACAGTCCATGGAGTCGAAAAAAGTAGGGCACAACTGAGTCCTGCCACCACAACTCCCATTCTAAATTAACTCGGTTGCATTTTGTGTAGACACTAGCGTCATCTGATCTCTGTTGGCACTTCTTGAACTCAGAGGCCCTGGGGAGAGCGGGACCCATGGAGGATGCTGGTACCTTCACAGAGATGGAGGCAGGGCTTGGGAAAAGCAGGCTATGGGGAGGGAGGAGCATGCCTTCCTGGTGCCTATGAAACACCAGAAGGATATGTCCAAGGTAGTTGGCTCCATGGGTCTGGAGCAGAGGAGGGTCTCAACTGCACAGATGGACTTGGAACCCTCAGCATATGGTGGAGACTGAAGCCAGGGGTGTGCGTGAGGTCACCCCAAAAAAGTCCAAAAATAGAAAAGGACGTTTCTCGAGCATGACCCCTGAGAGATGGTGTTCCCCCACTTCCAATCTCATAAACCTAAACATAAAACTATTATATTAAACTTTTTGAAGGAAACATAGGACCAAATCCTCACACCTTGTGCTTAGTCACTCAGTTGTGTCTGACTCTTTGCAACCCCAGGGACTACAGTCTGCCAGTCTCCTCTGTCCATGGGGATTCTCCAGGCAAGAATACTGGAGTGGGTTACCATCAACTTTTTTGAAGGAAACCTAAGACCAAATCTTCACACCTCAGAGTAGGCAAAGATTTCTTAGGACACAAAAGTACAGACTATTAAAAACTCGATTCATCAGACTTTATCAAAAGTCTGCTCTTTGAAAGATACTTATTAAAAAATGCAAAAGTGTAGACCAGACACTAGGAGAAAGCATCAGCAAGATATGTATCTGATGAAGGACTTGTATACAGAATGGATAAAGAACACTTGTGACTCAAAAATAAGAAGACAAACACCCCAATAAAAATGAGCAGAAGAGCACAGATGATGAGTACAGATTCACAACCGTGAAGGGACAGTTGTGTGAAAGAAAGGTATGCATGTGATCAAAAAGCACGTGGAAAGATGTTATTGGTCATGAGGAAATGCAAATGAGGAGTTCTCTGGCGGCCCAGCTGTTAGGATTTGTAGCCTTCACAGCTGTGGCCCAGATTCAAACCCTGGTTGGGGAACTAAGATCCTGCCACCCATGCAGCATGGCCAAAATAGGATGGAATGAATGAAGGAGGGAGGGCAGGCAGGAAGGAACACAGAGGATGGGAGGGAGGAAGGAAAGGGAGGAAAGAAGGAAAGAGGGAAATACAAATTAAAACTGGGATGAAATTCCACATTCCCACAAGAGTGGTTAAAATATAAAAAACTGACAATAGCAAGTGTCGCCAAGAGTGGAGGGGCAGGATTATAAAATAGTTTTATATTTTACTACTGCTTTACAAAATAGTTTGGCTGTTTCTCATAAAGTTATACATACACCTACCATATGACCCAGCAATCCTACTCCTAAGTATTTACCCAAGAAACACAAAACAATTTATTCACAAAAACACACGTACTCAAATATTCATAGCAGCTTTTTTCCATTCATATTTGTATAATTTTATTCAGATGAAACTCTAGAAAGTGCATTGTAATCTCAGTGATGGATATAGGATCAGGGGTTGCCTAAGGCTTAGGGAAGGTGTCGGTTGACCAGGATAAAAGACAAGGCCAGTTACTGAAGTGACTGATAGCTTTCAATGAACAATGTTGGATTCATGAGCTCCGAAGAAGAAGATTTAGCTTCAGGACCAGGGACCTAATCACTCAAGAGCTTTTGTGTAGCAGAGTTTTATTAAAGTATAAAATGGAACAGAGAAAGCTTCTGACATAGACATCAGAAAGGGGAGAGAGAGTGCTAGGCTTATCAAGGCCTTATATACTTTTTTCAGGCCCACTGCCACAACATACATCTTAAATTAACAAGATTAGAACTAACAATAGAAAGATCTTACCAGACCCACTCCCATAATATACATTTTAAGATGACAGGATTAGTCAGAAGGTTCTTGTTAAGGAGAAACATGTCCTCAAGCCAGATACATTGTTATATTGACTAAGACAAAGCAAAGTAGAGGACAACATTTGTCCTTATCTCCTTGAGAGCCCCAGACCCCGTTCTCCTTCTCAAGGGCTCCAGGCCCCTTTATCCAACTCGGAGACCCTGGACTTCTTATCAACCTACCTAGGAACTGACTTTCTCATGTTGAAAGTGTCCCGTGTCTTGACTGTGGTGATAGCTACATGGGTATACACAATTGTTATAACCCAGAAATGTACAAGTGAAATGGTGCATTTTACCACAGCAAGGGCTTCCCAAGTGGCACAGTGGTAAAGAATCTGCCTGCCAATGCAGGAGACGCAAGAGACACAGGTTCAATCCCTGGAGTGGGAAGTGGCAAACCACTCTAGTATTCTTGCCTGGAAAATTCCATGGGCAGAGGAGCCTGGTGCAAAGACTGAGCACTCACACTACTCTATAATAAGCTACACTACTGCATGTAAATAATACCTCAGTAACATTAATTTTTTTAAAAAATTGAAAAGATATAATGCAATTGCAAAAGTGTTTAACTTTCCTGAGCTGATGAAGATCAAAATTTACCATGGAAAACATTAACAGAAAAAAACCCCATAGCTAATAGTATTTCTTTCAGATGCCGGTGAATATTTTTAATTTTAAGTTTAAATTTAAAACTATCTATAAGCATCACAGAAGGGGGAAAAAAAATCCCTAATGGAGAACAAAAGTCAGAGACTTTAAAAACCAAACACTTATAAGCCCCCACATGATTACCTTAAAAGCTGATGGATTATCCTTTCCTGGGGACATTTATATTTGGAAAACTCAGTGGTGGCCACAGGCCTGGAAAAGGTCAGTTTCATTCCAATCCCAAAGAAAGGCAATGCCAAAGAATGCTCAAACTACTGCACAATTGCACTCATCTCACATGCTAGTAAAGTAATGCTCAAAATTCTCCAAGC
>NW_011494730.1:4546630-4547012 GCF_000754665.1 Bison bison bison | reverse complement strand
CAAATTGTCAACATCCACTGGATCATCGAAAAAGCAAGAGAGTTCCAGAAAAACATCTATTTCTGCTTTATTGACTATGCCAAAGACTTTGAATCTGTGGATCACAGTAAACTGTGGAAAATTCTGAAGGAGATGGGAATACCAGACCACCTGCCTTGCCTCTTGAGAAACCTGTATGCAGATCAGGAAGCAACAGTTAGAACTGGACAGGGGACAACAGACTGGTTCCAAATAGGAAAAGGAGTATGTCAAGGCTGTATATTTTCACCCTGCTTATTTAACTTCTATGCAGAGTACATCATGAGAAACACTGGGCTGGATGAAGCACAAGCTGGAATCAAGATTGCCGGGAGAAATATCAATAACCTCAGATATGCAGACT
>NW_011494730.1:4541481-4546530 GCF_000754665.1 Bison bison bison | reverse complement strand
GGCCTTAGGAAGCATCACTACAAACGAAGCTAGTGGAGGTGATGGAATTCCAGTTGAGCTATTTCAAATCCTGAAAGATAATGCTGCAAAAGTGCTGCACTCAATATGTCAGCAAATTTGGAAAATTAAGCAGTGGCCACAGGACTGGAAAAGGTCAGTTTTCATTCCAGTCCCAAAGAAAGAGATTGGGAATTCAGACCACTTGACCTGCCTCTTGAGAAACCTGTATGCAGGTCAGGAAGCAACAGTTAGAACTGGACATGGAACAACAGATTGGTTCCAAATAGGAAAAGGAGTACATTAAAGCTGTATATTGTCACCCTGCTCATTTAACTTATATGCAGAGGACATCATGAGAAACGCTGGGCTGGATGAAGCACAAGCTGGAATCAAGATTGCCGGGAGAAATATCAATAACCTCAGATATGCAGATGACACCACCCTTATGGCAGAAAGTGAAGAAGAACTAAAAAGCTTCTTGATGAAAGTGAAAGAGAGTGAAAAAGTTGGCTTAAAGCTCAACATTCAGAAAACTAAGATCATGGCATCCGGTCCCATCACTTCATGGCAAATAGATGGGGAAACAGTGACAGACTTTATTTTTGGGGGCTCCAAAATCACTGCAGATGGTAACTGCAGCCAGAAATTAAAAGACGCTTACTCCTTGGAAGGAAAGTTATCACCAACCTAGACAGCATATTATGAAGCAGAGATATTACTTTGCCAATAAAGGTCCGTTTAGTCAAAGCTATGGTTTTTCCAGTGGTCATGTATGCATGTGAGAGTTGGACTATAAAGAAAGCTGAGCACCAAAGAATTGATGCTTTTGAACTGTGGTGTTGGAGAAAACTCTTGAGAGTTCCTTGGACTGCAAGGATATCCAACAAATCCATCCTAAAGGAAATCAGTCCTGAATATTCATTGGAAGGACTGATGTTGAAGCTGAAACTCCAATATTTTGGCCACCTGATGCAAAGAGCTGATTCAACGGAAAAGCCCCTGATGCTAGGAAAGATTGAAGGCAGGAGGAGAAGGGGATGACAGAGGATGAGACGGTTGATGGCATCACCAACTCATGGACATGAGTTTGAGTAAATTCCGGGGATTGGTGATGGACAGGGAGGCCTGGCGTGCTGCAGTCCAAGGGGTCACAGAGTCAGACAGGACTGAGCGACTGAACTGAACTGGGGATATTCCTATTTAATGCTCACTCATATTTTCTTGAAAGAAACTCAATTAGGGCACAGAGAAATCTATATGATAATAGATCTATAACAAGTTGAAAGCATCTTCATTGTGTCCACTGTAGAAAGTCATTAGGAAGTGACTCATCCCAGCAGACTCCCCTGGACTTCAGGAGGGGCTCTGCAAGCTGCTCTGAGACACAACCTGTGTTACTGTCCAAAGTGATTTTGGAGCTCAAGAAAGTCCATTGCACCACTGTCCACGGTAGTCAAAAGCTGGATACAACCCAACGCCCATCAGCGGCAGAATGGATCAGAGTAGACTTGTGGTGTATTCATACATCGGACCACTCTTCAGTACTTAAAATGAACAGACTACAACTTGAAAGAACATGTGACATGAATCTCTCATACATAAAGTTGAACAAAAGAAGTGAGAAAAAATCCAGTATGTGTCTATGTAAATAGAGGACTCAAGCAAGTAAAACTCACCTATATTACTTAGTGATGCACAGTTGGATAACAAAACCATAAATAAAGACAAAGAAATGACCATCACAGAGGTCAGAACAAGGATAGAACAGCTATGGTGGGGGAGCTGGTACCCAGGGTAGGTGTCTGTACACTGGCAGGGCACTGTTTCTTGATGGTGGTGGTTTACTTGCTGAGTCATGTCTGACTTGCAACCTCATGGACTGTAGCCCACTGGGTTCCTCTTTCCATGGGATTCTCCAGCAGGAATACTAGAGTAGGTTGCCATTGCCTCCTCCAGGGATCTTCCCTACGCAGGGGTCAAAGCTGAGTCTTCTGCATGGCAGGCAGTTTCTTTACCCTGCCTTCCTTTCACTGTTTCTTGACTTCAGTGAAACTTACAGGATACTCAATCTGTATTTTTCTACTAACATGTGCGTATATATTTGATGTACTGTTCTGTGTGTTCTATTTTCTAGTTTTCGGAAATTTAAAAATGTACGTTATTTGTCACAGACACTTTTGCATTCACTTCATACCACAAATAAGCCTGTGGAGGAACACAAGATCTAATCTTTGCCTTTAGGGGAAAATAACCATAAATCATGTACATGCAACAGGAAGTGGCCTACTAAAACATGAATGAATCAACTGTTAAGGATACACAGATGAAAGGACTTGCTTGGAGAAGGACAGATTACAGGCAGAGGATCCAACTTAAGCAAAGGGCTGGAAACTTGAGAGAATGTGGGAACAGTACATAGTCTGGTGTTCAAACAGCCTCAAGAGTGTATTCACTGCCTTCCCCTTGCCAGGCACTGACTAGGTGTACAAAGATGCCCAAGACAGGGTCACTCTCCTGGGGAGGTGGTGCCCAGTGAGAATGGGCAGGTGGTCTGTGCTGCGACATGGGTCCTGCCGTGTCCATGGGTCTGTCCTGGGAGGCGAGATCTCCTAGCCGAGATAGTGGACTGAACCTTGGAGTAACTTGCATGGTGCATTTGTGGGAGGTAGAGAAGGCAAGACTCTGGGGGAGACCCAGATTTGGGGGACTTTAAAACACATTTTAAGGCTTCCCTGGTGGCTCAGTGGTAAAGAATCCGTCTGTCAATGCAGGAGACACGGATTCAGTCCCTGGTCCAGGAAGATCCCACATGCCACGGGACAACTAAGCCCATGTGCCACAGCTACTGAGCCTTGCTCTAGAGCCTGGAGCCGCAACTGAGGAATCCGAGTGCTGCAACCACTGCAGCCTGAGCGCTCTAGAGCCTGTGCTCAGCAACAAGAGAAGCTGCTGCAATGAGAAGCCTGCACGCTGCAACTAGGGAAAAGCCCACACAGCAACAGAGACCCAGCAAAGTCCAATAAATAAATTAATTGAATTACTAAACTATATATTTTAATGTTGCAAAGGAAAAGGGACAACTTAAATGCCCATCAGTAGGAACAGGGCTAAGTGAACAGGGGCTTACTCACACAGTGCAGGTATAAGGAGGGAAATGAACCTAGGTGAACCACCAGGGAGAGAGCTTACAGAAAGTGCTGAATGAAAAATACCTCCAGCAGGAGGATCTAGGCAGTGAGGAATATCCAGGAAAAGTGTCCCGAATTGTTCTTGGCACGCAGTAAGCACTCAACAGATAAATCTCAGCTACTCATGTGCAAGTTTAAGGTATACAACATGATGATTTAATACATGATGTCTGTATTACAACATGATGACCCCAGTAGGGTTAGCTGACACCTTCATCACATCACATAATTACCATTTCTTCCTGTGGTGAGAATATTTAATATCTACTCTCTTAGGAACTTTTCTTTTTGGCCATACTGCACCACTTTCATGATCTTCGTTCCCTGACCGGGGATTGAATCCAGACCTCCTGCCGTGGAAGTGCAGAGTTTTAACCATTGGACCGCCAAAGAATTCCCAGAAACTTTCAAGTATATATACAGGGTCATCAACTCGCTAGTTACGCATGCTATACAGTGAGTAGATGTCCAGAGCAGGCATGCATTGCCAGGGGTAAACAAAATAGTGCCACCACTGTGGGAGACGCTTGGACAGCTTCTCAGTGAGTTAAACGTAGAATCACTGCATAATCCAACACTCCTGGGTGTACATGCAGAAGAGCTGAAATAGCATGTTCACTGCATAATCCAACACTCCTGGGCGTACATGCAGAAGAGCTGAAATAGCATGTTCAGACTGGAACACAAATGTTCATAGCAGCACTGTTCACAACAGCAAAAAGTAGAAGCCCAAACAACCACCAACTGATGAATAGATAAGCAAAATGGGGTTCACACATACAGTGGAATCCGATTCAGTCATAAAAAAAAGTACTGATTTCATGTGGATGAACCTTGGAACATTAAGCTAGGTAAAGAAGTCAGATACAAAAAGGCCACCTATTTCATAATTCCATTTCTATGAAATATTCAGAATAGGCAAATCCATAGAGACAGAAAGTGGATTAGTGGTTGCCAAAGGTGTAGTCATAGCAAACACCCTCTTCAAACAACACAAGAGAAGACTCTATACATGGACATCACCAGGCGGCCAACATAGAAATCAGATTGATTATATTCTTTGCAGCCAAAGATGGAGAAGTTCTATACAGTCAGAAAAAACAAGACTGGGAGCTGACTGTGGCTCAGATCATGAATTCCTTATTGCCAAATTCAGACTGAAATTGAAGAAAGTAGAGAAAACCACTAGACCATTCAGGTATGACCTAAATCAAATCCCTTATGACGATACAGTGGAAGTGAGAAATAGATTTAAGGGACTAGATCTGATAGACAGAGTGCCTGATGATCTATGGACAGAGGTTCATGACATTGTACAGGAGACAGGGATCAAGATCATCCCCATGGGAAAGAAATGCAAAAAAGCAAAATGGCTGTCTGAGGAGGCCTTACAAATAGCTGTGAAAAGAAGAGAAGTGAAAAGCAAAGGAGAAAAGGAAAGATAGAAGCATCTGAATGCAGAGTTTCAAAGAATAGCAAAGAGAGATAAGAAAGCCTTCCTCAGCGATCAGTGCAAAGAAATAGAGGAAAACAATAGAATGGGAAAGACTAGAGATCTCTTCAAGAAAATTAGAGATACAAAGGGAACATTTCATGCAAAGATGGGCTCAATAAAGGACAGAAATGGTAGGAACCTAACAGAAGCAGAAGATATTAAGGACAGGTGGCAAGAATACATAGAAGAACTGTACAAAAAAGATCTTCATGACCCAGATAATCACAATTGTGTGATCACCAACCTAGAGCCAGACATCCTGGAATGTGAAGTCAAGTGGGCCTTAGGAAGCATCACTACAAACGAAGCTAGTGGAGGTGATGGAATTCCAGTTGAGCTATTTCAAATCCTGAAAGATAATGCTGC
>NW_011494730.1:4540567-4541093 GCF_000754665.1 Bison bison bison | reverse complement strand
GTCAGGAAGCAACAGTTAGAACTGGACATGGAACAACAGATTGGTTCCAAATAGGAAAAGGAGTACATTAAAGCTGTATATTGTCACCCTGCTCATTTAACTTATATGCAGAGGACATCATGAGAAACGCTGGGCTGGATGAAGCACAAGCTGGAATCAAGATTGCCGGGAGAAATATCAATAACCTCAGATATGCAGATGACACCACCCTTATGGCAGAAAGTGAAGAAGAACTAAAAAGCCTCTTGATGAAAGTGAAAGAGGAGAGTAAAAAAAGTTGGCTTAAAGCTTAAAACATTCAGAAAACTAAGATCATGGCATCTGGTCCTATCACTTCATGGCAAATAGATGGGGAAAACAGTGGAAACAGTGGCTGACTATTTTTCTGGGCTCCAAAATCACTGCAGATGGTGATTGCAGCCAGAAATTAAAAGACGCTTACTCCTTGGAAGGAAAGTTATGACCAACCTAGACAGCATATTCAAAAGCAGAGACATCACTTTGTCAACAAGGTCCGTCTTATCAA